>NC_057806.1:576530266-576683494 GCF_018294505.1 Triticum aestivum
GACGGAACTCTTCCCCGACACTTTGCTGGATCGGAGTCCGGGGATCGTCATCGAGCTGAACGTGTGCTAGAACTCGGAGGTGCCGTAGTTTCGGTGCTTGATCGGTCGGGCCGTGAAGACGTACGACTACATCAACCAAGTTAACGCTTCCGTTGTCGATCTACAAGGGTACGTAGATCACACTCTCCCCCTCTCGTTGCTATGCATCACCATGATCTTGCGTGTGCGTAGGAATTTTTTTGAAATTACTACGAAACCCAACAGTGGCATCCGAGCCTAGGTTTTATATGTTGATGTTATATGCACGAGTAGAACACAAGTGAGTTGTGGGCGATATAAGTCATACTGCTTACCAGCATGTCATACTTTGGTTCGGCGGTATTGTTGGACGAAGCGGCCCGGACCGACATTACGCGTACGCTTACGCGAGACCGGTTCTCCCGACGTGCTTTGCACATAGGTGGCTTGCGGGTGACAGTTTCTCCAACTTTAGTTGAACCAAGTGTGGCTACGCCCGGTCCTTGTGAAGGTTAAAACAGCACCAACTTGACAAACTATCGTTGTGGTTTTGATGCGTAGGTAAGATTGGTTCTTGCTTAAGCCCGTAGCAGCCACGTAAAACATGCAACAACAAAGTAGAGGACGTCTAACTTGTTTTTGCAGGGCATGTTGTGATGTGATATGGTCAAGACATGATGCTAAATTTTATTGTATGAGATGATCATGTTTTGTAACCGAGTTATCGGCAACTGGCAGGAGCCATATGGTTGTCGCTTTATTGTATGCAATGCAATCGCGCTGTAATGCTTTACTTTATCACTAAGCGGTAGCGATAGTCGTGGAAGCATAAGATTGGCGAGACGACAACGATGCTACGATGGAGATCAAGGTGTCGCGCCGGTGACGATGGTGATCATGACGGTGCTTCGGAGATGGAGATCACAAGCACAAGATGATGATGGCCATATCATATCACTTATATTGATTGCATGTGATGTTTATCTTTTATGCATCTTATCTTGCTTTGATTGACGGTAGCATTATAAGATGATCTCTCACTAAATTATCAAGAAGTGTTCTCCCTGAGTATGCACCGTTGCGAAAGTTCTTCGTGCTGAGACACCACGTGATGATCGGGTGTGATAGGCTCTACGTTCAAATACAACGGGTGCAAAACAGTTGCACACGCGGAATACTCAGGTTATACTTGACGAGCCAAGCATATACAGATATGGCCTCGGAACACGGAGACCGAAAGGTCGAGCGTGAATCATATAGTAGATATGATCAACATAGTGATGTTCACCAATGAAACTACTCCATCTCACGTGATGATCGGACATGGTTTAGTTGATTTGGATCACGTAATCACTTAGAGGATTAGAGGGATGTCTATCTAAGTGGGAGTTCTTTAAGTAATGATTAATTGAACCTAAATTTATCATGAAACTTAGTACCTGATAGTATCTTGCTTTTGTTGTATAATGGCCCGTGCTGTTGTTCCGTTGAATTTTAATGCGTTCCTTGAGAAAGCAAAGTTGAAAGATGATGGTAGCAATTACACGGACTGGGTCCGTAACTTGAGGATTATCCTCATTGCTGCACAGAAGAATTACGTCCTGGAAGCACCGCTGGGTGCCAGGCCTGCTGCTGGAGCAACACCAGATGTTGTGAACGTCTGGCAGAGCAAAGCTGATGACTACTCGATAGTTCAGTGTGCCATGCTTTACGGCTTAGAACCGGGACTTCAACGACGTTTTGAACGTCATGGAGCATATGAGATGTTCCAGGAGTTGAAGTTAATATTTCAAGCAAATGCCCGGATTGAGAGATATGAAGTCTCCAATAAGTTCTATAGCTGCAAGATGGAGGAGAACAGTTCTGTCAGTGAGCATATACTCAAAATGTCTGGGTATAATAATCACTTGATTCAAATGGGAGTTAATCTTCCAGATGATTGCGTCATTGACAGAATTCTCCAATCACTGCCACCAAGCTACAAGAGCTTCGTGATGAACTATAATATGCAAGGGATGAATAAGACTATTCCCGAGCTCTTCGCAATGCTGAAAGCTGCGGAGGTAGAAATCAAAAAGGAGCATCAAGTGTTGATGGTCAACAAGACCACTAGTTTCAAGAAAAAGGGCAAAGGGAAGAAGAAGGGGAACTTCAAGAAGAACAGCAAGCAAGTTGCTGCTCAAGAGAAGAAACCCAAGTCTGGACCTAAGCCTGAAACTGAGTGCTTCTACTGCAAGCAGACTGGTCACTGGAAGCGGAACTGCCCCAAGTATTTGGCGGATAAGAAGGATGGCAAGGTGAACAAAGGTATATGTGATATACATGTTATTGATGTGTACCTTACTAATGCTCGCAGTAGCACCTGGGTATTTGATACTGGTTCTGTTGCTAATATTTGCAACTCGAAACAGGGACTACGGATTAAGCGAAGATTGGCTAAGGACGAGGTGACGATGCGCGTGGGAAACGGTTCCAAAGTCGATGTGATCGCAGTCGGCACGCTACCTCTACATCTACCTTCGGGATTAATATTAGACCTAAATAATTGTTATTTGGTGCCAGCGTTAAGCATGAACATTATATCTGGATCTTGTTTGATGCGAGACGGTTATTCATTTAAATCAGAGAATAATGGTTGTTCTATTTATATGAGTAATATCTTTTATGGTCATGCACCCTTGAAGAGTGGTCTATTCTTATTGAATCTCGATAGTAGTAACACACATATTCATAATGTTGAAGCCAAAAGATGCAGAGTTGATAATGATAGTGCAACTTATTTGTGGCACTGCCGTTTAGGTCATATCGGTGTAAAGCGCATGAAGAAACTCCATACTGATGGACTTTTGGAACCACTTGATTATGAATCACTTGGTACTTGCGAACCGTGCCTCATGGGCAAGATGACTAAAACGCCGTTCTCCGGTACTATGGAGAGAGCAACAGATTTGTTGGAAATCATACATACAGATGTATGTGGTCCGATGAATATTGAGGCTCGTGGCGGATATCGTTATTTTCTCACCTTCACAGATGACTTAAGCAGATATGGGTATATCTACTTAATGAAACATAAGTCTGAAATGTTTGAAAAGTTCAAAGAATTTCAGAGTGAAGTTGAAAATCATCGTAACAAGAAAATAAAGTTTCTACGATCTGATCGTGGAGGAGAATATTTGAGTTACGAGTTTGGTGTACATTTGAAACAATGCGGAATAGTTTCGCAACTCACGCCACCCGGAACACCACAGCGTAATGGTGTGTCCGAACGTCGTAATCGTACTTTACTAGATATGGTGCGATCTATGATGTCTCTTACTGATTTACCGCTATCGTTTTGGGGTTATGCTTTGGAGACGGCCGCATTCACGTTAAATAGGGCACCATCAAAATCCGTTGAGACGACGCCTTATGAACTATGGTTTGGCAAGAAACCAAAGTTGTCGTTTCTGAAAGTTTGGGGCTGCGATGCTTATGTGAAAAAGCTTCAACCTGATAAGCTCGAACCCAAATCGGAGAAATGTGTCTTCATAGGATATCCAAAGGAGACTATTGGATACACCTTCTATCACAGATCCGAAGGCAAGACTTTTGTTGCTAAGTTCGGAAACTTTCTGGAGAAGGAGTTTCTCTCGAAAGAAGTGAGTGGGAGGAAAGTAGAACTTGACGAGGTAACTGTACCTGCTCCCTTATTGGAAAGTAGTGCATCACAGAAAACTGTTTCTGTGACACCTACACCAATTAGTGAGGAAGCTAATGATAATGATCATGAAACTTCAGAACAAGATACTACTGAACCTCGTAGATCAACCAGAGTGAGATCCGCACCAGAGTGGTACGGTAATCCTGTTCTGGAAGTCATGCTACTAGATCATGATGAACCTACGAACTATGAAGAAGCGATGGTGAGCCCAGATTCCGCAAAATGGCTTGAAGCCATGAAATCTGAGATGGGATCCATGTATGAGAACAAAGTATGGACTTTGGTTGACTTGCCCAATGATCGGCAAGCAATTGAGAATAAATGGATCTTCAAGAAGAAGACTGACGCCGACGGTAATATTACTGTCTACAAAGCTCGACTTGTCGCAAAAGGGTTTCGGCAAGTTCAAGGGATTGACTACGATGAGACCTTCTCACCCGTAGCGATGCTTAAGTCTGTCCGAATCATGTTAGCAATTGCCGCATTTTATGATTATGAAATTTGGCAGATGGATGTCAAAACTGCATTCCTGAATGGATTTCTGGAAGAAGAGTTGTATATGATGCAACCGGAAGGTTTTGTCGATCCAAAGGGAGCTAACAAAGTGTGCAAGCTCCAGCGATCCATTTATGGACTGGTGCAAGCCTCTCGGAGTTGGAATAAACGCTTTGATAGTGTGATCAAAGCATTTGGTTTTATACAGACTTTTGGAGAAGCCTGTATTTACAAGAAAGTGAGTGGGAGCTCTGTAGCATTTCTGATATTATATGTGGATGACATATTACTGATTGGAAATGATATAGAATTTCTGGATAGCATAAAGGGATACTTGAATAAGAGTTTTTCAATGAAAGACCTCGGTGAAGCTGCTTACATATTAGGCATAAAGATCTATAGAGATAGATCAAGACGTTTAATTGGACTTTCACAAAGCACATACCTTGACAAGATTTTGAAGAAGTTCAAAATGGATCAAGCAAAGAAAGGGTTCTTGCCTGTGTTACAAGGTGTGAAGTTGAGTCAGACTCAATGCCCGACCACTGCAGAAGATAGAGAGAAAATGAAAGATGTTCCCTATGCTTCAGCCATAGGCTCTATCATGTATGCAATGCTGTGTACCAGACCTGATGTGTGCCTTGCTATAAGTCTAGCAGGGAGGTACCAAAGTAATCCAGGAGTGGATCACTGGACAGCGGTCAAGAACATCCTGAAGTACCTGAAAAGGACTAAGGATATGTTTCTCGTATATGGAGGTGACAAAGAGCTCATCGTAAACGGTTACGTTGATGCAAGCTTTGACACTGATCCGGACGATTCTAAATCGCAAACCGGATACGTGTTTACATTAAACGGTGGAGCTGTCAGTTGGTGCAGTTCTAAACAGAGCGTCGTGGCGGGATCTACGTGTGAAGCGGAATACATAGCTGCTTCGGAAGCAGCGAATGAAGGAGTCTGGATGAAGGAGTTCATATCCGATCTAGGTGTCATACCTAGTGCATCGGGTCCAATGAAAATCTTTTGTGACAATACTGGTGCAATTGCCTTGGCGAAGGAATCCAGATTTCACAAGAGAACCAAGCACATCAAGAGACGCTTCAATTCCATCCGGGATCTAGTCCAGGTGGGAGACATAGAGATTTGCAAGATACATACGGATCTGAATGTTGCAGACCCGTTGACTAAGCCTCTTCCACGAGCAAAACATGATCAGCACCAAGGCTCCATGGGTGTTAGAATCATTACTGTGTAATCTAGATTATTGACTCTAGTGCAAGTGGGAGACTGAAGGAAATATGCCCTAGAGGCAATAATAAAGTTATTATTTATTTCCTTATATCATGATAAAAGTTTATTATTCATGCTAGAATTGTATTAACCGGAAACATAATACATGTGTGAATACATAGACAAACAGAGTGTCACTAGTATGCCTCTACTTGACTAGCTCGTTAATCAAAGATGGTTATGTTTCCTAACCATGGACAAAGAGTTGTTATTTGATTAACGGGATCACATCATTAGTTGAATGATCTGATTGACATGACCCATTCCATTAGCTTAGCACCCGATCGTTTAGTATGTTGCTATTGCTTTCTTCATGACTTATACATGTTCCTATGACTATGAGATTATGCAACTCCCGTTTGCCAGAGGAACACTTTGTGTGCTACCAAACGTCACAACGTAACTGGGTGATTATAAAGGAGCTCTACAGGTGTCTCCAAAGGTACATGTTGGGTTGGCGTATTTCGAGATTAGGATTTGTCACTCCGATTGTCGGAGAGGTATCTCTGGGCCCTCTCGATAATGCACATCACTTAAGCCTTGCAAGCATTGCAACTAATGAGTTAGTTGCGGGATGATGTATTACAGAACGAGTAAAGAGACTTGCCGGTAACGAGATTGAACTAGGTATGGGATACCGACGATCGAATCTCGGGCAAGTAACATACCGATGACAAAGGGAACAACGTATGTTGTTATGCGGTCTGACCGATAAAAGATCTTCGTAGAATATGTAGGAGCCAATATGAGCATCCAGGTTCCGCTATTGGTTATTGACCGGAGACGTGTCTCGGTCATGTCTACATTGTTCTCGAACCCGTAGGGTCCGCACGCTTAAGGTTACGATGACAGTTATATTATGAGTTTTTGCATTTTGATGTACCGAAGGTTGTTCGGAGTCCCGGATGTGATCACGGAAATGACGAGGAGTCTCGAAATGGCCGAGACATAAAGATTGATATATTGGAAGCCTATGTTTGGATTTCGGAAGTGTTCCGGGTGAAATCGGGATTTTACCGGAGTACCGGGAGGTTACCGGAACCCCCCGGGAGGTATATGGGCCTTAGTGGGCCTTAGTGGAAGAGAGGAGAGGTGGCCAGAGATGGGCCGCGCGCCCCTCCCCCCTTGGTCCGAATTGGACAAGGAGAGGGGGCTGGCCCCCCTTCCTCCTCTCTCTCCTCTTTCCCCCCCTCCACGAATCCTATTCCAACTAGGAAAGGGGGGAGTCCTACTCCCAGAGGGAGTAGGACTCCTCCTGGCACGCTCTCCTGGCCGGCCGGCCCCCTCCCTTGAGCCTTTATATACGGAGGCAGGGGCACCCCCTAGAGACACAAGTTGATCCACGTGATCATATTCTTAGCCGTGTGCGGTGCCCCCTTCCACCATAGTCCTCGATAATATTGTAGCGGAGCTTAGGCGAAGCCCTGCGACAGTAGTACATCAAGATCGTCACCACGCCATCGTGCTGACGGAACTCTTCCCCGACACTTTGCTGGATCGAAGTCCGGGGATCGTCATCGAGCTGAACGTGTGCTAGAACTCGGAGGTGCCGTAGTTTCGGTGCTTGATTGGTCGGGCCGTGAAGACGTACGACTACATCAACCAAGTTAATGCTTCCATTGTCGATCTAGAAGGGTACATAGATCACACTCTGCCCCTCTTGTTTCTATGCATCACCATGATCTTGCATGTGCGTAGGAATTTTTTTTGAAATTACTACGAAACCCAACACTTATATGCATCAGCTCCGAATCATTGTCTTTGGTCAAATGTTGGGTTTGCCCGGCTCCTGTGTTTTGGTGCCTTACGTTCCGCTTTGCCGGCTAAGGTAGCACCAGGAGAACTACTGCGATTGTGCCCTGGTTCATCCGGATGAGCGCCTCAGTAGAGAAAGCCGAAAACAGACTATCATGATATAGCGTGAGACTGGTCAACCACTCAATGACCTATCAGAATGTTAGAATTCCTTCGCTTTAACGAAGGGCCGTTTTCCGGCTAGGCATAGGCGCACCCCGCTATCGGGAGAGTGCGGAGCCACCAGGGGCTATCTAGTTGCCCCACTGTCAAACTCCTATGGCTAAGTGAAAGTGTTCAAGCATTATAGTCCGGTTGCCTCGCTCGCTGCGCTATCACCTCCTTATCAGGACCAAGACATTGGGTTAAGTGTGAACACGCGTTTTTTGTGAGCACCCCCGCATTATATGCGTGGGGGTTGAAGCTGACGGCCGCAATCTTTCAGGTTATACACATGTATACATAAACGGCCGCACAGGAGGCATCATACTACTTTCAGGCAAAAGTATAAACACAACCTTATAAAAACTTCATAAAAGCATTATGTTTACAATGGGTATACATATCACTCAAACATAATATTTTTCGAGCACTGGGCCTCTGTCAAACGAGCACCCTCGAGAACTTCCTCGAAATAGTGTTCGGCAGCCACACGGCCTATGGCCGAACCCTGCGCCGCAACAGTGGTAGCGTCCATCTCTGCCCAGTATGCTTTAACACGGGCAAGGGCCATCCGCGAGCCTTCTATGCACGCCGACCTCTTCATCGCATTAATGCGCGGCACCGCATCAAGGAGCTGCTGCACTAAGCTGAAATAGCTGTTCGGCTTAGGCCCTTCCGGCCATAATTGATCCACAATAGACCTCATGGCGAGTCCAGACAACCTATTCAGTTCGGCCCATTTGGCTAGCTGGTCAGTCAATGAAAGCGGACGCTCTGGAACGTGGAATTGCGTCCAGAACAGCTTGTCCACTTCACGATCTGTCTGACCTTGGAAGTACTTGGCCGCATCGGCAGCGCTCGCCGCCAAATCCATATACGCATCTGCCGAGCTCCACAGCCGATCCAGAGGGGCATACGTGGATCTCCGAACTTCCTCCGTAACATGAAGGGATTTCCATCCGCAATATCCCCGGCTTCCCGCAGCTCCTCCTTCTTCGCTCTCATAGCAGAACGGGTGTCTTTGTCTGCCGCCGCGGCCTTCTCAAGGTCCGTTGCCTTTGCTTGGTTCTCTTTCTCAAGGACCCGGCAACGGTCGGCAGTGTCTTTCAATTCTACGGCCATCTTGGCCATCTTCTCTTGGCTCTCGCAATGTGCAGCCTTCTCGGCTTTCAACTCTTCGGCCGCCTTCAAAGCAGCCGCATTACTACTCCTCGCTTGTTCCTTGGCTCGGGCAAGTTCCGCCCGCAAGGCTTCCACGGTGGCAGCCCCATCTGCAGTCACAACATATTAAAGATACTGGCATTATGCTGCTCTTACTATGTGGCGTTCACCGGATAATAGCACTTACCCTGTGCCTCATCAAGCCTCTTGTTAACAAGCTCGATGTCGGCATCTGCCGCATCCAGTTGCCGTTTTAATTGGGCAAACTCCCTAGTCCGGCTAGCCACCGGAGCTCCCACCACCTGCACTTAAAAGCAGACGGGTTATTGCCTGGGAATTTGATCCTCTGTTCGCCGCCGTTCTTGACGACAACCAGAGTCTTAGGGGCTACTATAACACGTGCAGTACTATCACATATTATCTCACATACCTCAAAGCCTGTCAATAGACTCATAAAGGCTTCATGTAATCCACTTTCAGCGGACGATATTCTCTCCATCACCATACCCATCACCGTACGGTGCTCTTATGAGATGGCCGCTCGCCCCACCAACTCCCTCAGGACGTCCGACCGCACACTAGACGGTGCCGGACTCTTTCGTATGCTCTCTTCAGGAGCCGGACACTGGGGACTTCTGAGGTCTACGGGACTATCTTCTGGCCTCACCGGATCTGGAGAGTCCCTCCGCTACGACACTTCGGGGTCGCCCGCTTTGGGAGCCGGGGAGTCCGGGGGAGGCGTTTCGCTCTCCATCATCTCCGGAAGAAGATCCCCCGAAGACGAACTCATTTGAGAGGGGCTGAGGCCCGAACTGCAAGATATGTGGTGGTTGTTTTCTCAGAAGAAAAAGATGGCATACTCTTACTATTAAAATATTTTGGATCACTTCCGACTCGTTAGAGGGCAGGTCCCCTCGTGGACTTTGTGCGGCAAAAGCACCCCCCGAGGCAGGACCCTCTGTGGGAGACTTCTTCTCCCGTTTGGAGGCTTCCGGATCCTCGGAAGCAGTCCTTTTCCTACCCCGGTCGTCCTCCTTCGTGGAAACGCTCGTTCCCTCGGTCGGAGCGGGTAGCGATGGGGGCCCGCGTTCGCCCGTATTATCCCCCTCGGTATCTTCCTTCAAGGGTTTCAGGCAAGGTGCGACCTCGAGCATCTTCTCCAATACCGGATTTTCCAAACCCTCGGGGAGGGGGGCCAAACACCGAATCATCTTCGCCTTCGTTAGCCAGTCCTGGTCAAAAAGCAAACTCTAAAAAATAACCTCGAATAAAAGACAACGTGTTCGGCTAGAGGATTTCTTACTTGTTCGGCGACGCGATTACTGCTCAGGCCCACATCCTCGGTGATATCCGGACACTCCACTTGAGGTCCGAAGAATGACTTGTATATCTCCTCGTGCGTCAGGCCGAGGAAACTTTGAATGGCACGTGGTCCCTCTGGGTTGAACTCCCACAAGCGCAGGGGCCGACACTTGCAAGGCTGGACTTGACGAACCAGCATAACTTGTATTACCGCAACCAAATTAAAATCTCCCTCGAAGAGATCTCTGATGCGGCTTTGCAGCATAGGCACGTCCTTGGCTGGACCCCAGATCAGGCCCCTGCTAATCCATGACATCAGTTGTGGTGGGGGGCCCGGGCGGAAAACGGGGGCAGCCGCCCACTTGGCACTTCTGGGAGCCGTGATGTAGAACCACTCCTGTTGCCATAATTCGGATACCTCTGGAAAGAAACCTTTCAGCCATGGAGCTCCTGCCATCTTGCCTATTGATGCACCTTCGCACGCTGCATGCTGCCCCTGGATCACCTTCGGTTGTACTTCAAAGGTCTTGAGCCACAGGCCGAAGTGAGGGGACACACGGAGGAAGGCCTCACACACAATAATAAATGTCGTGATGTGGAGAAAAGAGTCCGGAGCTATGTCGTGGAAATCTAGCCCGTAATAGAACATCAAGCCCCTGACGAAGGGATCCAGAGTGAGGCCTAGACCTCGGAGGAAGTGGGAGACGAACACAACGTTCTCGTTGGGTTCGGGAGTAGGGACGACCTGCCCTCGGGTAGGCAGCCGATGCGAAACCCCGGCGGTCAGGTATCTGGCCTCCCTCAACTTCTTAATGTCATCTTCCGTCATGGAGGAGGGCATCCATCGGCCTTGAAGGTTGGATCCGGACATGATTGAAGATCCGGAGCACCTAACCTGGGCTTTGGGTGTTAGAACTCGAGGCGGGGGAAGGGTTTGGTTGAGCATGAGAGGGAAAAACTGAAAACCTTGTCCCCTTATAAAGAGGGTGAATATCAAGCGTCCTCTCTGTAGCCGTTTTGGACTTAGCTATAATCTAGGAGTCCTAGACAAGGTTGGGTTACCCACGAACCGCATTAATGAGAATCCCGTAATCAGGGGAACATGATCTCCGTTTTGGCAAGACGTGTCAAGAAACCGCCTCGTGTTATGTGTGGAGCTGGTTAAGAGAAACGGTTCGAATAATCACCGGGCCACGACGTAACGTCATGTGGCCAAGACAAGCCAGCAAATTAGATCTGTGAAAAAACATTATTCTCTCTATGGTGAAATGTGGGACTTATTTTGCAGGGTCGGACACTATCCTTGTATTCAACTTCTTCTGTAATGTATTCGGAGAAGGAACCCGCCTTGCAATGCCGAAGACAACTGCGCGCCGAACTCATCATCATTGAAGCCTGGTTCAGGGGCTACTGTGGGAGTCCTGGATTAGGGGGTCTCTGGACAGCCGGACTATCTCCATTGGCCGGACTGTTAGACTATGAAGATACAAGATTGAAGACTTCGTCTCGTGTCCGGATGGGACTCTACTTGGCGTGGAAGGCAAGCTAGGCAATACGTATATGGATATCTCCTCCTTTGTAACCGACCTTGTGTAACCCTAACCCTCTCCGGTGTCTATATAAACCGGAGGGTTTTAGTCCGTAGGACAACAATCACAACATACAATCATACCGTAGGCTAGCTTCTAGGGTTTAGCCTCTCTGATCTCGTGGTAGATCTACTCTTGTAACACCCATATCTTCAATATTAATCAAGCAGGACGTAGGGTTTTACCTCCATCAAGAGGGCCCGAACCTGGGTAAAACTTCGTGTCCCTTACCTCCTGTTACCATCTAGCCTAGACGCATAGTTCGGGACCCCCTACCCGAGATCCGCCGGTTTTGACACCGACACTCCCACTCGGGGGCTTAGCTGCAGTCCAGTACTTGCCTAAGTTCTCTCACTCAGAGACTTAGCTGCAGTCTGGTACTCGCCTAAGTTCAAAAAAATTCTACCAAGTGGAGAGCAATCCTCCCACTCGGGGGCTTAGCTGCAGTCCAGTACTTGCCTAAGTTCTCTCACTCGGAGACTTAGCTGTAGTCTGGTACTCGCCTAAGTTCGAAAAAATCCTACCGAGTGGAGAGCAATCCTCCCACTCGGGGGCTTAGCTGCAGTCCAGCACTCGCCTAAGTTCTCTCTCTCTCGGAGGCTTAGCTACAGTCCAGTACTCGCCTAAGTTTGAAAAAATCCTACCGAGTGGAGAGCAATCCTCCCACTCGGGGGCTTAGCTGCAGTCCAGCACTCGCCTAAGTTCTCTCACTCGGAGGCTTAGCTGCAGTCCAATACTCACCTAAGTTTGAAAAAATCCTTCCGAGTGGAGAGCAATCCTCCCACTCGGGGGCTTAGCTGCAGTCCAGCACTCGCCTAAGTTCTCTCACTCGGAGGCTTAGCTGCAGTCCAATACTCGCCTAAGTTCGAAAAAATCCTACCAAGTGGAGAGCAATCCTCCCACTCAGGGGCTTAGCTGCAGTCCAGCACTCGCCTAAGTTCTCTCTCTCGCGGAGGCTTAACTGCAGTCTAGTACTCACCTAAGTTTGAGAAATCCTAGCGAGTGGAGAGGAATCCTCCCACTCGGGGGCTTAGCTGCAGTCCAGCACTCGCTTAAGTTCTCTCACTCGGAGGCTTAGCTGCAGTCCAATACTCGCCTAAGTTCGAAAAAATCCTACCGAGTGGAGAGCAATCCTCCCACTTGGGGGCTTAGCTGCAGTCCAGTACTCGCCTAAGTTTGAAACATACCCCCATCCGCAAGGACGACGAGGTGCAGGTTGACTACAACCTTCTCCTTCGGAGCTACGACACAAGTATAACATACGCTCCATCCCTATCCGCAAGGACGACGAGGTGCGGGTCGATTGCAACCTTCTCCTTCAGAGCTACGGCACAAGTACAACGTACGCTCCATCCCAATCCGCAAGGACGATGAGGTGTAGGTCGACTGCAACCTTCTCCTTCGGAGCTTCGGCACAAGTACAACATGCACTCCATCCCTATCCGCAAGGACGACGAGGTGCAGGTCGACTGCAACCTTCTCCTTCAGAGCTATGGCACAAGTAAAACATGCGCTCCATCCATATCCGCAAGGACGACGAGGTGCAGGTCAACTGCAACCTTCTCCTTCGGAGCTATGACACAAGTACAACGTGCTCTCCATCCCTATCCGCAAGGACGACGAAGCGCAGGTCGACTGGAGCCACCACTTCAGAGCTGCATCTCCAGCGCAAAGACTATTTCGAGCAGTGAACAAAGCCCGTTCGAAGGCAAAACACAAGCACATTCGGAGATAAACCAAATTCGGATAAATCCTAAAGTTCCAAGCAGGAAATCAAAAGTGTTCAGGCACCAAGCCCGAAGGAGTTTAACGGTTACAGCAATCACTTGGCATTCCGAGGCAAATTTAAAGCAGATTCAAGTCTCATAAGTTTGTTCACTCGGCAGGAGGAGGGATGGCAGGCTCCACGAATGAGTCCAGGTCGATCCCATCAGCGATCCGAGTAGCGGCAGCAATGAAAGTTTCCATGAAGGACCGGAAGTCATGCTTTTTGGTGTTAGCGACTTTGATCGCAGCCAGCTTGTCTTCACGAGCCTCCTTGCAATGGACTCGCACCAAGGACAGCGCCACGTCAGCACCACACTGGGCGGAGGACTTCTTCCATTCTTGCACTCGGTCAGGGATCTCGTTCAGTCGAGCCATCAGGGATTCCAGGTCATTTTGAAGCGTCGCCCTCGGCCAAAGCGATGAGTCGATTCAGGAGCTACCTCCTTCAGGCGCTCGAGGTAGCTTGTGGCACTGGCGATACGGGACTCTAGTTGGAGCTCGTTCATTGCAGTTTCATCGCAAACTGGAGAAGCGATAGGGTCCAGACCCGTCTCGACCTTTCCAGTTTCCTTGTCAAAGTCTTGGCAGAATTCTGCAGCCAAAAATTAGTGAGTCGACTAAGCAAGATCCGATCGCAAGCATCAACATAGTCGGTTTAAAAGAAATACCTTCCAGCGTCGTGTCGTTCCTCTTGGCAAGAGTCCTGAGATAAGCTTCCGTGTCGTTCCTCTTGCGGATCGTGGACTCCAACTTTTCATTCAGGGCAACTGTCGGTGTCAAAACCGGCGGATCTCGGGTAGGGGGTCCCGAACTGTGCGTCTAGGCCGGATGGTAACAGGAGGCAAGGGACACGAAGTTTTACCCAGGTTGGGGCCCTCTCGATGGAGGTAAAACCCTACGTCCTGCTTGATTAATATTGATGATATGGGTAGTACAAGAGTAGATCTACCACGAGATCGGAGAGGCTAAACCCTAGAAGCTAGCATACGGTATGATTGTTGTTGTGTATGTTGTCCTACGGACTAAAGCCCTCCAGTTTATATAGACACCTGAGAGGGTTAGGGTTACACAAAGTCGGTTACAATGGTAGGAGATCTACATATCCGTATCGCCAAGCTTGCCTTCCACGCCAAGGAAAGTCCCTTTCGGACACGGGACGAAGTCTTCAATCTTGTATCTTCATAGTCCAGGAGTCCGGCTGAAGGTATAGTCCGGCCATCCGGACACCCCCTAATCCAGGACTCCCTCAGTAGCCCCTGAACCAGGCTTCAATGACGACGAGTCCGGCGTGCAGATTGTCTTCGGCATTGCAAGGCGGGTTCCTCCTCCAAGTATTTCATAGAAGATTTTGAACACAAAGATAGTGTCCGGCTCTGCAAAATAAGTTTCCACATATTGCCATAGAGAGAATAATATTTACACAAATCTAATCTGCTGACGTATTCTGTAGTGTGACACACCACGACCAAGCCTTTATCCGAGTCGTTTCATTATCCCACCTCAGCGCGTCACGCGAGGCGGTTTCCTTGGCACGTCTTGTTAAAGCAGAGATCGTATCCCATCAATACGGGCGTGGGTAACCCAACCGCGCCATTGATTACAGCGCTTGGAGATAAGCGAGTTTTACCAGGCTGGTGGGGACACGTAGTTGCGTCCACCCATATAAGGGGATAAGGATCCACCTTTTCACCTACGCCTTCTTCCTCCCTTGCTTATCCATTCTCGCGCACTCGAGCTCCAGCGCCCAAGTCCGCACTCCCCACCTCAACCTTCTCCAGCCATGTCCGGAGCGGTAGGCAAGTGGATGGTCTCCTCCGTCACGGAGGGACACATCAAAAAACTGAGGAAGGCCAGATACTTGTCTAACGACATTGCGTACTGGCTTCCCGAAAAGGGGCTGCTCATCCCCACCCCTAGGCCCCATGAGAGGGTGGTGTTCCTCCCCCATTTCCTCCGCGGACTGGGCTTCCCTCTTCACCCATTTGTCCGGGGGCTCATGTTCTACTATGGCCTGGATTTCCATGATCTGGCCCCAAACTTTGTCCTCAACATCTCGACGTTTATCGTCGTGTGCGAGGCTTTCCTCCGCATCCGCCCCCATTACGGCCCATGGCTCAAGACTTTAAATGTCAAGCCGAAGGTGGTGCACGACAACCAGGCACAATGTGGAGGCGCCATGGTAGGCAAGATGGCCAACGTCTTATGGCTCGAGGGCTCCTTTGTGGAGACCCTGAAGGGGTGGCAATCGGGGTGGTTTTACATCACCGAGCTGCGCGACCCCGAATGGGTCGCAACCCCCGAGTTTTGATCCGGACCCCCTACGCGGCTCACCTCCTGGAAGGAGACGGGCCTGTCGTGGGGTAAAAAGGAGAGCTGACAGGACTCCAAACATGCGTCCAAACCCTGGTGGACAAGAAGCTCGAACTTGTCAACGTAGTCCAGGTTATGCTCATCCGCCTGATCCTCCCGTGTCAACAACGGGCTTTCAACCTGTGGGAGTTCGACCCGGCGCGGCACCAAACTCTGAGCAGGCTCTTCGACACGACGTATGAAGATGCCTGGAAGGTGCTTTTCAAGGGCGTCGAGGCCCCCGCATCTGCTACTGAGGATCGCGGATTCAGTACGCAGCGTCACGCTCATGCGGTAAGCTATTTTTTCCTTTTACAGGGTATCAGTTTTTCATAGTTTGACTCCATGTGGGATCTAAGCTCCCTTACCTTTGATAGGATTGGCAGGTGACGTCCGAACAGATCAACTGTTCGGCTCCTTTGCCCGAAGGCCCAGCGGACGCTTGCTTGGCGAAGCTGCTGGTTCCGTCACCCTACGTGGTGCCGGACAAGAAGGCCGCGAAAAAGGCCACGGGGACTCGAAAGAGTGCCCGGCGCCAGGAGGTGTTGGATCCATCATCCGACGGTTCCGAGGCGCGTTCCTCCCATGAAGACGAGGAGGAGGAAGAAGAGACCTCTCCCCCTCCAGCGGGAGGAGAGAAGAAAAGGAAGGCCGCCCTCTCTAGGGAGGCCGGAGGGTCCAAGAAGGGGAAAACCCTTCCTCCGGACTACTCCACCGACGCCGACGACGGCGGAGAGGAGTGGCCGCCCAGGGCCAAGCCCCTGGCAAAATCGTAAGTATCCGAATACCAGAGTAATTCATAGTATTCATTTATTGCACAACTTTCCCTTATGTCGAATATGTTTATGCAGCCCACCCAAAGACCGGCTCGACGCGTCGTCGAGCGGCTCACTGGACTCGTCGGATGTGAACTCACTTCTGACTGCTTCCTCCCCCTGCCCTACGGACGACACTGAAGTGTTGTCCCAACAGGTTCCAAGCTGGGAGGAGGTGGTCCTGGAGGCGCCGCAAGGCGACCTCCCGGACTCCAGGAGTAAAGGGGATGAAACCCCCCCAGGGATCCAAGTCCGGCTCTAGGACGGACACCGCTCCGGAACCTTCAAAGGTTCCAGAGTCCGGTGGGGGACCTCCTTCCAAGAGAAGCAAGCCCACCGTGCCGGTGACCCCCGTCCAACCGGAGGCGCCGGACAATCTGTTGGAGGCGCTCCAAGGCGCCTCCATCGACGAGGAGCACCGCACCATTATGAGTGCGGTGGTCCAGAAGGTTCAGTCCGCCAAGAGCGAACTGACTGAAGCTTGTACTAGCCTTCTAACAGGCTTTGAGGTAAGTAAAGAATGTGTAAATAATATTACCGCATAGACAGTAGCCCCTGATGCTCTGTTTGGCGTTCGGGAAGAAAAGCCGAATAGAGGATCAAATAAAATTCGCAGGAGTCTAACAAAAAGGAGTCAATATGCGTATGCAGGCTTCTCTGCTTGCGTCTGCCGCACTGACTGCGGAAGTGGACACGCTAAAGCAGAACCTCGAGCGGTCCGAGCAAGAGCTCGGGCGTGCCAAGAAGCAGCTTGAGGACAATGAAGGTAAGAAATACCTTGTTTAAATATATATAAAAAGGTGCAATTGCAAAAAATGACAGGATTATCGTGGCTATTGTAGGGGCCACGTCTGAGGTGGCGACCCTTAAGCAAGCGCTGGTCGAGGCCGAGAAGAGGGCGGCCACGGAGCACACCGAGCGGGAGAAGTATGAGGCCGAGGTTGGCAAGGTACGGCAAGAGCTCCAGGCTCTCATGGAAAAACATGAGAGTTTGGAGCTTGACTCAAAGACGCGAGCGTCCGAGCTCGCGGTGGCTATTGAAAATGCCAAGTCTGCCAAGGCCGAATCCCAGAAGACCCTCCAGGAGTTGGATGAGGTGAAGAAGATAGCGGCGGGTAAGGCATTCTTTATGCAAAGCAAACACATAAACGTGAGTTACTTGTTACTTACCCGAATCCGGAGCTCTCCAGGAGCGTTCGCAGATCTTCCCCGGAGTGTGTCCGATGCCGCCGCATTCTATCGAGCCGAGGAGGGCAGCTCGACAGAGAAGGTGTTCTGGTCTCAGTATGCTGAGGCCGGACACCCCGTGCCCCTGAGCGACCAGCTGAAGCAACTGGTCGAGCTCCACAAGGCGGCCGAACAGGCCATGAAGGGCCTCATAGTTCGGCTGTGGCCTGAAGGGGCTCTGCCTGGGAGCTATTTCGAGCTGGTGCGGCGGCTGGTGGAGGCCTGTCCAAGGCTCGAAGTCATCAAGCGCTCCGTCTGCATTGAAGGTGCCCGTAGGGCCCTTGCCCGTGCTAAGGTGCACTGGGGCAAGCTGGATGCTGAGAAGCTTGTGAAGGACGGGCCACCGCCGGGAAAGAGCATCGCAAGCCCGAGAATTATTATAAGGATGTTCTGAAGGGTGCCTGCCTTGTGGCGGATTAATGTTCTAGGGATGTAATTTTTGAATGAAACTTGCTCGTTTTGTCCTGTGTGCTGAAAACTTGTTCATATGCGCTAAGCAATGCTGTTGGAATTTAAAATATTACCTTCTGTGCGGCTGTTTATCAATTCTGTGCCCCCGTGCCGCTAGTGCTGGGGTGTTCGGGGATAAACCTGAGCGCTCTTTTTCCCATGTTTGGGTCCTTCGAGGGAGGCGCTCAGCCCAACGAACAAGGCAATCGGACTATAATGCGTGAACACTCACTTAGCCATAGAATTCTATAATTTTAAATTTCGGCGAAGCCCCTGGTATTCGGAAGACCGAGTTCGGGGCGCTATCCACACCTTGGCCGGACAGAGCCGGCTCCTCGCTCTAAGCGGCATAAGTCTTTAGGGACTCGAAAAACCTCTCGAACAGCGACCAGCTCTCGCTTCATCATGACAGTCAGTTTTAGCTTTCTCCACTGAGGTGCTCGACCCAGCTCAACTGGGGCACAATCGCAGTGGTTCTCCTAGTGCTACCTTAGCCGATATAGCGGAACGTAAGGCACCAAAACATAGGAGCCGGGCAAACCCAACTATTGACCCAAGACATGATTCGGAGCCGATGCATATAATGCTATAAGTTCGGGGTGCCGCACTTGTTAAAGTGTTCGGACTTCTCACACCATATTGAGGGGTACTAAAGCCCCTGGCGTATTTTGGTCGTACCAAAGTGTACGGATGCAACATGTCGTTAAGGAACATATATTAAAAAAGAGTAATGCAAAAATAGACAAAAGCTATGCATTGTTTATTAAAGAGGGCTGCGATCAAAGCAGAACGATACAAATAATGCGATAAGCAAAAGGTTGGACTATTTAACGTGTCCCTTCCAGGGGTGAGCTGCGGAATAGTATGCGAAACAGGTATACTGCTCGTGATAGAGACCACCTGGGAGTTCCGTAATGCGGCGTGGCTTGTCTGCTTCCCTGGTTCTTGCATCGTTTGTGCGGCAAGTGAACTGCCGAACAGGCCTTCCGAAGAGTGGAGTCCTGAAAGTAAGAGAAAATTAAAAAATCGGCAGCCCCTGGTGCGGTTTAAGCCGTGTTTCGGGCGTGCCGTGATGGTGCCCCTCCCCCTGTACCCATGGTATTTCTAGAGCGTAGTTATGTACGCGAAGTACTGGTGTCGCATTTTTGCGAGGGCTGGGGTTGGGGCCACATTGCTATGCCTGCTCGGATCGTGCCAGGCGGTCTTGTTGTAGGTTACTCCGGGCACGCTTGACGGTGTCCGGTCGTTTAATGGCCGGACTGGAGAACTGCCTCGAGAGGCTGCTTTGTACTTCCGCTGCAAGGGCCGCCGTGTGCTCCTCCGTTTGGAGGGAGCGTTCGGTGTTTCCATTGACCGTAATTACTCCTCGAGGGCCTGGCATCTTGAGCTTAAGGTATGCATAGTGCGGTACCGCATTGAACTTGGCGAATGCGGTTCGCCCGAGCAGTGCGTGATAGCCACTGCGGAATGGGACTATGTCGAAGATTAACTCCTCGCTTCGGAAATTATCCGGAGATCCAAAGACCACTTCAAGTGTGACTGAGCCTGTACAGTTGGCCTCTACACCTAGTATTATGCCTTTAAAGGTCGTTTTGGTGGGTTTAATCCTCGAGGGATCTATGCCCATTTTCCGCACTGTATCCTGGTAAAGCAGGTTCAGGCTGCTACCACCGTCCATAAGGACTCTAGTGAGATGAAATCCGTCAATAATTGGGTCTAGAACCAATGCGGTGAATCCGCCATGACGGATGCTAGTGGGATGGTCCCTTCGATCAAAGGTGATCGGGCAGGAGGACCATGGGTTGAACTTTGGGGCGACTGGCTCTACCGCGTATACGTCCCTTAACGCGCGCTTCCGCTCCCTTTTGGGGACGTGGGTTGCGTATATCATGTTCACTGTCCGCACTTGTGGGGGAAACCCTTCTGTCCACTATTGTTCGGCGGCCGAGGCTCCTCGTCGTCATCACTATGCAGCCCTTGCCTGCCTGCTTGAACACCCAACAATCCCTGTTGGTGTGATTGGCCGGCTTTTCGGGGGTGCCATGTATCTGGCACAAGCGGTCGAGTATTCGGTCCAAACTAGACGGGCCCCTAGGATTCCTTTTGAATGGCTTTTTCCGCTGACCGGATTTAGAGCCTCTGAATCCGGCATTAACTACCGTATCCTCAGCATTGTCGCCGTTAATGCGGCGCTTCTGCTTGTTGCGACGTGACCTACCACTACTGTCCCTGGTATCCGAATTACCAGGGTTCTTGGTCATATTGTTGCTACGAGCAAGCCAGCTGTCTTCTCCCGTGCAAAAGCGGGTCATGAGTGTCGTGAGTGCTGCCATAGACTTCGGCTTTTCCTGTCCAAGGTGCCGGGCAAGCCACTTGTCACGGATATTGTGCTTGAAGGCTGCTAGGGCCTCAGCGTCCGGATAGTCAACTATTTGATTTTTCTTTGTTAGGAACCGTGTCCAGAATTGCCTGGCCGATTCCTCTGGCTGCTGAATTACGTGACTTAGGTCATCGGCATCTCGAGGTCGCACATAAGTGCCCTGGAAATTGTCGAGGAATGCGGCTTCCAGGTCCTCCCAACAACTGATTGATCCTGTTGGCAAGCTGTTAAGCCAATGCTGAGCTGGTCCTTTAAGCTTGAGTGGGGGTATTTGATGGCGTGGAAATCATCACCGCGGGCCATGTGGATATGAAGGAGATAATCCTCGATCCATACCGCAGGATCTGTTGTGCCATCATATGATTCGATATTTACGGGTTTGAAACCCTCGGGGATTTGATGATCCATTATTTCGTCTGTGAAGCATAGTGGGTGTGCGGCGCCTCTGTACTGGGCTATATCACGACGTAGCTCCAATGAGCTTTGTCTACTGTGTTCGGCCCTGCCGAATTTGTGGCCGGCGTGACGGTTACCGTCTCGAGCCATGGGGCGCCCACGCGATCCGTAGATCGATCTTGTTTGCCTTGCCTTGTCCTCCAACATATCTCGTAAGTCCGGCGCATATTCCCGTGCCTTGGTACGGGGTGCGGCTTGAGTGGAGGGCCGAGAGGCCTCTCTGTCGCGGCCACGAGGTGGCCGGTCGGCCGCATCAAGTGCTTCCTCCTCTAATCGGGGTAGCAACCTGCACTTTGGGTAGCTCTTGGAGGGGCGTTCGAGTTTATGCTCTTCGGCCGCAAGGACTTCAGTCCATCTGTCGACTAGCAAATCTTGATCAGCTCTAAGCTGTTGTTGTTTTTTCTTGAGGCTTCTTGCCGTGGCCATAAGCCTGCGTTGAAAATGCTCTTGCTCGACGGGATCCTCTGGCACAACGAATTCGTCGTCGTCGAGGCTTGCCTCGTCTTCGGAGGGAGGCATATAATTATCATCCTCGACCTCTCTGTTTGCCGCTCTCTCATGAGGGCTGGTTTCTCCATCCTCCTGTGCTAAATCTTGCTGGAGGGGGTTTTCTTCGGCACTTTCCGGAGTATTTTATCTCCTGTGTTGGAATCACCGTATTTGTTTTGGCGGGATTTTGAGCGGCGCCGCTGACGCCGGCGCTTAGGCTGTTTCTTGGAGGGGTCATCCTCCGCTGTTCCATTGCCATCTCCTTCTTTTGGGGTGTCCACCATGTATATGTCATATGACTAGGTGGCTTTCCAGGGCCTGATAGGCGCTGGTTCTTCATCGTCTCCTTCATCGGCGTCCATACCATCGATGTCTTCGGAGTCGAAGTCGAGCATGTCGGTTAAGTCGTCGACAGTGGCTACAAAGTGGGTGGTGGGTGGGCTTTGAATTTCTTCATCGTCCGAATCCCAACCTTGCTGACCGTAGTCCGGCAAGGGCTCTCCTGATAAAGAGAGAGACTTCAGTGTCTTCAGAATATCGCCGAAAGGCGGGTGCTGAAAGATGTCCGCGGCAGTAAACTCCGTAATCGGCGCCCAATCGGATTCGATCAGCAGGGGCGCGGAGGGTTCGGAGTCCGGAGAGGAGTTCGTCTCCTTGGAGTCACGAGTCTCGCAGAGTGTGGGGCTAGTGATCGGCTCGATCGCCGTTGGGATCACAGCCCCCGAGGCGGCGTCCAACCACCCATCCTCGATCGGCGCAGTTGGCTCCGAATTAAGGGTCGAAGCCGATGCGGGTGCGGCCTCCAAGGCACTGTTCGGCGGTAGAGCTAGATTATGCTCATCGTGCCAGTGCGGCGCCCTCGGCAGTGGCTCGAATCCGTCGAAGATCAAGTCCCCGCGGATGTCAGCCGTGTAGTTCAAACTTCCAAATCTGACCTGACGGCCAGGGGCATAGCTTTCGATCTGCTCCAGATGGCCAAGTGAATTGGCCCGCAGTGCGAAGCCGCCGAAGACGAAGATCTGTCCGGGGAGGAAGGTCTCACCCTGGACTGCATCGCCATTGATGACCGTAGGAGCCATCAAGCCTGACGGCGACGACACAGAGGAACTCTCAATGAAAGCACCAATGTCGGTGTCAAAACCGGCGGATCTCGGGTAGGGGGTCCCGAACTGTGCGTCTAGGCCGGATGGTAACAGGAGGCAAGGGACACGAAGTTTTACCCAGGTTCGGGCCCTCTCGATGGAGGTAAAACCCTACGTCCTGCTTGATTAATATTGATGATATGGGTAGTACAAGAGTAGATCTACCACGAGATCGGAGAGGCTAAACCCTAGAAGCTAGCCTATGGTATGATTGTTGTTGTGTATGTTGTCCTATGGACTAAAACCCTCCGGTTTATATAGACACCGGAGAGGGTTAGGGTTACACAAAGTCAGTTACAATGGTAGGAGATCTGCATATCCGTATCGCCAAGCTTGCCTTCCACGCCAAGGAAAGTCCCTTCCGGACACGGGACGAAGTCTTCAATCTTGTATCTTCATAGTCCAGGAGTCCGGCTGAAGGTATAGTCCGCCCATCCGGGCACCCCCTAATCCAGGACTCCCTCAGCAACCTTGTCCTTCTTCAGACTAGTCACTTCACGGTTAGCTTCATTGAGGCAAGATTTCAGTTTGTTCACCTCCCCTTCTAGCGTTTCGACTGAAGCAAGCTTCTGGTCTACGAGAGCAGTTTTATCCTGGGCTGCTTTTGCGCGGCGGCGAGGCCCGAGTCCTTCTTCTCCAGAGCCAATTTCATTTTCTCTGCAAAAGAAGCAATCGAATCAAACAAGAGATCAAAGGAATATATTGAAAGTCAGTCGACAGCCAGTTACCTTCCATACCAGCAGCTTCATCTTGAGCTTTCTTCAGATTCTGCTGGGCCAATTCCAAGTCGAGGTTGAGTTGCCTCTGCTTCTCCTCAAGTTCAGCAAACTTGGAAATAAGAGTACAAGACTTCTGCAGAAGGCAAAAGACGGGTCAGTCGATAAGATCAAAGGTTGTTTACTTCCGAGTGAATAAAACCTAAAGAAGTTCGCTTAGACCCCAGCCGACTGCACACAGTCGACTGTGGTCTCGGGGACTACACCCAGTGGGTGCACTTGGCGTGCCCCCGCTGATTAAGACCCAACCCGACTGGTCCGCCCGGACCAAGTCAAAAAAAAGTTGTTCAGACCATAGTTGACTGCGGTCTCGGGGACTACACCCAGTGGGTGCACTTGGCGTGCCCCCACCGGTTCAGATCCTACTCGACTGGTCCGCCTGAGTTGAGTGTAAGAAAAGAAAAAGAAAGGAAGGTAGGGCTCAGACCCTAGTCGACTGCCAGCAGTCGATCGCGGTCTCGGCGACAACACCCAGTGGGTGCACTTAGCGTGCCCCCACCGGTTCAGATCCCACTCGCCCAGACTAAGTGGAAGAACGCAACTACCAAAGACAACAAAACACCCAGTGGGTGCTCTGATTCGACACAAACAACAACAGATTGTGTAGAAGAAAAATTTTCGGGTAGCATATCCTCATAGAACAAGAGCAGTCGGAAAGTCTACTCACCTGGACATTGGCCCAAAGAGCAGCGCTGGCATCATAGGCAGCCTGGCTATTCTCATGCACCGTCTTCACCCGCTCCATCATCACGTCAGCCTGTCAGATGGCTTCCGCAGCCGCTTCCGACTTGTTGTCCGAGACGGGGTAGCTGGTGAAAAAGAGAGCAGACGACCCAGGTGTGGCAGCTTGGAGCTCCGTGGCGTGGAGTTGGACAACTGAAGGAATCACATGTGCAGTCGACGGTGCGGGGTGCTCACTTGACAAGGGTGCGGCGAAGGTTACAGAGGCCCTGCCCGCGTCTTCAGGTTGATGGACGGGTGGTGTTGTCGTTGGCCCTTGCCGAGACATCTTGCCAGCTGCTACCTTCTTGCTCTTCCTGGGCTTAAGAGCCACATCTTCATCGTCATCTGGAAGATCGATGACGTTGGGTGGAGCTGCAAGACAGATCATTCGACCCCAAGTGAACCACTAGAATGCAATCGACCAAGGAATCAAGAACAAGATCATAAGAGCTTCTTCCTGGGTTAGAGGTAACCACGTCTTCCATCTCCTCGTCTTGGTACTGGAGAGAAGAGGTTCCTGACGTAGCAGCACTGCAAAGACCCGCATCCAGTCAGTTACGTCCTGTTACTCGAATCGGCGAAAAGAACAATTCAGATGATTACCCGGAGATAGTAGGGACGGTCACCTTGATCATGGGCAAAGCCTTTGTCAGTTTGGAGGAGGTGGCTTTTGGTGCTTTCGGCGCTGGAGGCGGCACAACTTTGGGCTGCTTCGGAGCCTTCTCAATCGGCGTTGGATAAGACGTCCTGGGACGCTTCGAAGACTGCCCAATTGGCGCAGCCACCAGACTCGGAGCGCTCGCCGGGTCGTGAGAGTGTCTGGATCTCCTCTCCCTGCGAGGAGGCGAGTCGACCTCTTCATCATCAGTCGATTCATCGCTCTCCTCGTCCTCCTCGGCATCCGAGTACCCTTCGCCGCTCTCGCCCCCGCTCATTCCTTCCTCGACGTCTTGCTCTTGCACTCCATTGGGCATTGAGTACATGTCGATGAGGGCCTGAAAAGACAGCGATCAAAAGAAATTCAGTCGACCATCAACAAGATGTCACGCAGTGAATCGGAAAGATACTTGATAAAACAGAATCATACCTGCTCTGGCTGACGCGAGTGGTCGAATGGAATCACCCTCCTAGACCCTCGAGGGTTGTCTTTGTTGCTGGTGATCCCCATCAGCCACTTCTCCAAGGTGTCCTCGCTGACGTCCTCCGGGTGGATCTGAGTGGAATCCTCGAGCCCAGAGTACATCCACATCGGATGATCATGTGCCTGAAGCGGTTGGATGCGTTGACCGAGAAAGACCTCCAGCAGATCCATCCCGGTCACCCCGTCGCGGACAAGCTGGACGACCCGCTCGACCAGCACCTTGACCTGCGCCTTCTCTTCTGGAACCACCTTCAGGGAGCGGGCTTCTCCACTCGAGCCAAAGAAAAGGGAGGAAGTCCAGTCGACTGACCCGGGGTCGGCTGGTCCTTGCAGTAAAACCAAGTCGACTGCCAGCCCCGGACCGAGTCGGGAAGGATCATTGCTGGGAAGGTGCTCTTGCTCCTCATCTGGATCCCTAGGCCCCCACACATCTGGATCACTTGCGTCCTCTAATCACTCGGATTGGCCTTTTTGACCGACTGGGAGCGGCAGGTGAAGATGTGTTTGAAAAGACCCCAGTGCGGCCGACAGCCCAAGAAATTTTCACACATCGATACGAAAGCAGTCAGATAGACTATGGTGTTTGGAGTGAAATGGTGGAGCTGAGCCCCAAAGAAGTTCAAAAAGGCCTGGAAGAAAGGATGGGGAGGCAGTGAGAATCCACGATCTATGTGGGTGGCGAGGAGAACGCACTCACCCTCCCCTGGCTACGGCTCGGTCTCGTTCCCCGGAAGCCGTGCCGACTTGTGGGGGATCAGTCCCCCCACCACCAGGTTGTCGAGGTTGTCCTGGCCGATCGTCGAGTGGATCTAGTCGCCCTGGATCCAGTCCGGCGGCAGGCCGGATCTCGACGAGGATCTGCCCTAGCTGGTCCGCTTGCCCTTCGCCTTCGCGATCGCCTTCTTCGCGCGCTCCAGCGCCACCGTCTTCTCCTTCCCCATGGCGAAAGATCGAGTTCGAGCGAGGGTCTGGCGACGAGAGCAGAAGCGAGTGTGGCGGAGAGGTCGAAGGAAGAAGAAAAGAGAATGGGAGCGCACGGGGCAGAGGCCTGGTCCGGTGCCTTTTATAAGGTCGTTCCCCGAGTGACTGACTGGTGGACCCAAACGATCTAAACAAATCCAGCAACAGTCACGCACGCAGTACGTGGCAAAAAAGGTGGCGCAGAGATCGAGGAGACTTGCCTAATCCGTCCCGATTACCACGGTCTCGCCCATCTGGCGTGCTTCCCAAAATTCGAATCCCGCGAAATCCGCAGAGAGCAGAGCAACTTGCCAGACTGAAGACAAACGCCCTCTACATTATCATTCGGAATTCTACCATGAAAGTTCACTTGACAAAAACCAAGAATGGACCAAGGCGACTGAAAAAGGAGTCGACGTTGTTTTCTCAACTCATTGTTCCAGAACAAGATATACTCATAGCACAAAGAATGAGTCGGAAGTGTTCCCAACTCCTTCCTCACTCAAACCCTGATCCATTCGGGGGTTAATGATGAAGCTATGTACCTAGGGTAGGGTCATGGATCTGTCCAACATACCCTCCCCAAGGACATCTCTACAAAGAATCAGAAGCAGCCGAAGAGAAACCATCATCCACTCGACTATGAAGATGTGTTCACTCGACCACGTTGGAGGCACTCGACCACCAGAAGATGAGAAGCCCTTCACTTGACAAGATATTGAAGAAGTTCAATATGGATCGGTCCAAGAAGGGGTTCTTGCCTGTATTGCAAGGTATGAGATTGAGCACGGCTCAATGCCCGACCACGGTAGAAGATAGAGAAAAGATGAGATTCGTCCCCTATGCCTCGGCCATAGGGTCTATTATGTATGCCATGCTGTGTACCAGACCTGATGTAAACCTTGCCGTGAGTTTGGTAGGAAGGTACCAAAGTAATCCCGGCATGGAACACTGGATAGCAGTCAAGAATATCCTGAAGTACCTAAAAAGGACTAAGGATATGTTTCTCGTTTATGGAGGTGACGAAGAGCTCGTCATAAAGGGTTACGTCGATGCTAGCTTCGACACAGATCTGGATGACTCTAAGTCATAAACCAGATATGTGTATATTTTGAATTGTGGGGCAGTCAGCTGGTGTAGTTGCAAGCAAAGCATCATGGCGGGATCTACATGTGAAGCGGAGTACATGGCAGCCTCGGAGGCAGCACAAGAAGCAATCTGGATGAAGCAGTTCATTACCGACCTAGGAGTTATTCCCAAAGCGTTGGGCCCGATGACTCTCTTCTGTGACAACACTGGAGCTATTGCCCTTGCCAAGGAGCCCAGGATTCACAGGAAGACCAGGCATATCAAGCGTCGCTTCAACTCCATTTGTGAAAATGTTCAAAATGGAGACATCGATATTTGTAAAGTGCATACGGACCTGAATGTCGCAGATCCGTTGACTAAACCTCTTCCTCGAGCAAAACATGATCAACACCAGAACTCTATGAGTGTTCGATTCATCACAATGTAACTAGATTATTGACTCTAGTGCAAGTGGGAGACTGTTGGAAATATGCCCTACAGGCAATAATAAAATGGTTATTATTATATTTCCTTGTTCATGATAATTGTCTATTGTTCATGCTATAATTGTGTTATCTGGAAATCGTAATACATATGTGAATACATAGACCATAACATGTCCCTAGTGAGCCTCTAGTTGACTAGCTCGTTGATCAATAGATGGTTACGGTTTCCTGACCATGGACATTGGATGTCATCGATAACGGGATCACATCATTAGGAGAATGATGTGATGGACAAGACCCAATCCTAAGCATAGCTCAAGATCGTGTAGTTCATCTGCTAAAGCTTTTCTAATGTCAAGTATCTTTTCCTTAGACCATGAGATTGTGCAACTCCCGGATACTGTAGGAATACTTTGGGTGTGCCAAACGTCACAACATAACTGGGTGACTTAAAGGTGCACTACGGGTATCTCAGAAAGTGTCTGTTGGGTTGGCACGAATCAAGACTGGGATTTGTCACTCCGTATGACGAAGAGGTATCTCTGGGCCCACTCGGTAAGACATCATCGTAATGAGCTCAATGTGACTAAGGGTTAGTCACGGGATGATGTGTTACGCAACGAGTAAAGTGACTTGCCGGTAACGAGATTGAACGAGGTATTGGGATACCGACGATCAAATCTCGGGCAAGTAACGTACCGATTGACAAAGGGAATTGTATACGGGATTGCTTGAATCCTCGACATCGTGGTTCATCCGATGAGATCATCGTGGAACATGTGGGAGCCAACATGGGTATCCAGATCCTGTTGTTGGTTATTGGCCGGAGAGTTGTCTCGGTCATGTCTGCATGGTTCCCGAACCCGTAGGGTCTATACACTTAAGGTTTGATGACGCTAGGGTTATTAGGAAGATTTGTATGTGATTACTAAATGTTGTTTGGAGTCCCGGATGAGATCCCGGACGTCACGAGGAGTTCCGGAATAGTCCGGAGGTGAATATTTATATATGGGAAGTCATCTTACGGTCACCGGAAATATTTGGGCGTATACCGGTATTGTGCCGGGACCATCGGAGGGGTTCCGGGGGTCCACCGGGAGGGTCCACCTGCCCCGGAGGGCCTTATGGGCTGTAGGTGGAAGGGAATCAGCCCCTAGTGGGCTGGGCGCCATTCCCCCTAGGGCCCATGCGCCTAGGGTTTGGGGGGAACCCTAAAGGGGGGCGCCCCCTTGCTTGGGGGGCAAGCCCCCTCCCCCTTGGCCGCCGCCCCCCTCTAGATCTCATCTAGAGGGGTCGGCCCCCTTCACCCTTCTCCCTATAAATAGAGGGGCGAGGGAAGGGCTGCAGCACCACATCCAAGGCGCAGCCCCTCCCCTCCCCAACACTTCTCCTCCTCCGCGTGAGCTTGGCGAAGCCCTGCCGAAGAACTGCCACTCCATCACCACCACGCCGTCGTGCTGCTGTTGGAGCCTTCTTCCTCAACATCTCCCTCCTCCTTGCTGGATCAAGACGCGAGAGACGTCACCGGGCTGCACATGTGTTGAACACGGAGGCACCGTTGTTCGGTGCTTAGATTGGATTCGGCCGCGATCTGAATCTCTACGTGTACAACTCCTCCAACCACGTTCTTGCAATGCTTCCGACCCGCGATCTTCAAGGGTATGAAGATGCACTCCCCTCTCGTTGCTAGTTACTCCATAGATTGATCTTGGTGATGCGTAGAAATTTTTTAATTTGCAATGATCCCCAACACCGTCCTGGTCTCCGGTCGGCCCAATGGCGGTTGAGGTATGCGTGGGGCCGGGCTATGCCGACGCAGAACGCAAAGCAAATAGGAAGGAAATCGCAAAATCTCAAAGCAAATATTACAAACACATTGTCCTCACACATTGTCTTCACGGTATCAAATGAAAAGTCTAAACGCCTCCCCGAGGCCTAATGCATGTTGCAGGAATGAAACAGGAGGGTAGCTGCAGGTCACCCCCGGACGCCGCCATCACCTGCGGAAGGCGCTACCTCGTGAGCGACGTTGTCTTCACCTTCACCACCAGCTGCAGGATCGGTGACATCTCCAGACAAAGGAGCGGAGACAAAGCCGCGGAATTTTTTCAGCAAGGCCTCCACCTGACCTTGCACGGTTGCGGCGGCAGCCTCGTATTGGTCTTCAGCCACAGGCTCCAGTAGCTCGTCAAGGCAAGCGTTGGGGGCGCAAAGGTGCAGGTGGCTGAAGACGCGAGTCAATATAGCTAAAGACAGGACGCGAGCTTCCGCCTCCGCCATAGGACCAACGCCATCAACGACTTCCTCAAGCGCTTGCACCAAGAGAGGAAGCAGCCGGGCGGGGCCGTCCTCGTCGGCGGCCAGCGACTTCTCCAGGCCATGCTCGTAGAGCGTCTTCAGTGCCTTGCGGGACCTCTTCTCGAGATCGGCAAAGGCCGCACGGTCTTCGGTCAGGACTCGCGCCTTGGCATCGAGATCGGCCTCCCTCGCCTTCGCCTTCCGCTCCAGCTCTTCCAACCGGTTGCGCTCGGCGGCCTGCGTCCGCCCCAACTCCGCCATCTCAGCATCACAGTTCTTGATGGAGTCCTCCCGGGCCTTCATTTCCTCCTCCTTTGCTTGGTGGCAGCGTGCTTCTTCGGCGTGCTTACCGCGCAGGCCCTGCAGCTCATCCTCCAGCACCTGGCAGCGGTCGCGGGTGGCCTTAGCGTCTTTCAATGCCATCTCACGATCGGATGCGCGTTGGTGGCACTCTGCTTCTCCTTCTCAGAAGCCGCAGTGGCCTAGCCCAGCGCCGCGCGAACCGCCAAGTCGGAATGGAACCAGCCTGAGGCCAGCTCCAGGCACCCGGCCACAAGGCATGGGTCTATGCCCAGGAGATTCGCCTGCAGCCGGGTCATCTCCGAGAGAGCATGTTCCAGAGTAGCAGCAGGAGCAGAAGAACCTGGGAGTGGAGGTGCAACAGTGGGAGGAGGCGACATCGTCACCAGGGCCTGGGAAACCACGACTTCTGGAGCAGCTGGAACCTCATCGGCCGCGCCAGGCGCCGGCACTTCCGGAGCTAGCAGGGCCATGGTGGCTGGTTCCACATGGCAATGCTCCTCTTGGCCCCGTGAGGACGACCGGGCTGGGGAGATGCGGGCGCTGCTACCCCCTTTCTTTGAGGAAGGAGGCATGGACGCCACATCCTCCTTCCTTTTCTTCGCAGGAGACGTCGGCCTGATCAACCAAGGGCCAACATCAGGAAATGATGAGTACAAACAGGGACAAGGCGAAACTTGAGACACTTACTGATCCACCGCGACATACTTCCGCTTAGGAAGCCTGAAGCCTGATAGCATCGGGACGGAGGCGGCATCGCGAGGCACCAACGATGACCTACCCCTCGTCGGGATGGGGGGCTGCTTCCTCTCCCTTTGGCGGGTGTCGGCCTCGGCATTGTCAGGAAGGGCGAGGAGAATCTCGGCCTTGCTCAGAGGGGAAGTCTCCCCCACCTCTTTCAGAGTCTTCTCCGGGTCCTCCTCCTCTTCCCCCTCCCCGCGCGGCTCGCCAGAAGACACCTCCATCGGTTTTGGTGCCGCGGGGGCTCCCAGGAGCGCCGACGGCACCAACCCACGAACGTCAAAGGTCGGCCTGGAGGCGACAAATTCCTCCCGATCCCTGCGTTGGAACAGGGGGACGAAGATGCTTGGTGGGTACTCCTAGTTGTCCCCAACTATGAGGCGCAGAACAGCGGCCAATTCATTGTCAGGCAGGGCCCCTAGCCTCAGGCGGGTCTTATTTCCCTCTTTTTCAAGCTCCACAGGGGGCGTGCATGCGCCTGGAGTGGGGTGATGTCTACTACACAACCTTCTTCTTGTAGACGTTGTTGGGCCTCCAAGTGCAGAGGTTTGTAGGACAGTAGCAAATTTCCCTCAAGTGGATGACCTAAGGTTTATCAATCCGTAGGAGGCGTAGGATGAAGATGGTCTCTCTCAAGCAACCCTGCAACCAAATAACAAAAAGTCTCTTGTGTCCCCAACACACCCAATACAATGGTAAATTGTATAGGTGCACTAGTTCGGCAAAGAGATGGTGATACAAGTGGTATATGGATAGTAGATAATAGTTTTTGTAATCTGAAAATATAAAAACAGCAAGGTAACTAATGATAAAAGTGAGCGTAAACGGTATTGCAATGCGTGGAAATAAGGCCTAGGGTTCATACTTTCACTAGTGTAAGTCCTCTCAACAATACTAACGTAATTGGATCATAAAACTATCCCTCAACATGCAACAAAGAGTCACTCCAAAGTCACTAATAGCAGAGAACGAACGAAGAGATTATGGTAGGGTACGAAACCACCTCAAAGTTATTCGTTCCAATCAATCCGTTGGGCTATTCCTATAAGTGTCACAAACAGCCCTAGAGTTCGTACTAGAATAACACCTTAAGACACAAATCAACCAAAACCCTAATGTCACCTAGATACTCCAATGTCACCTCAAGTATCCGTGGGCATGATTATACGATATGCATCACACAATCTCAGATTCTTCTATTCAACCAACACAAAGGACCTCCAAGAGTGCCCCAAAGTTCCTACCGGAGAATCACGACGAAAACGTGTGCCAATCCCTATGCATAGGTTCATGGGTGGAACCCGCAAGTTGATCACCAAAACATACATCAAGTGTATCACGCGATATCACATCGTCACCACAGATATCCACGGCAAGACATACATCAAGTGTTCTCAAATCTTTAAAGACTCAATCCGATATGATAACTTCAAAGGGGGAACTCAATTCATTACAAGAGAGTAGATGGGGGAGAATACATCATAGGATCCAAATATAATAGCAAAGCTCGCGATACATCAAGATCGTATCACCTCAAGAACACGAGGCAGAGAGATCAAACACATAGCTACTGGTACATACCCTCAGCCCCGAGGGAGAACTACTCCCTCCTCATCATGGAGAGCACCGGAATGATGAAGATGGCCACCGGAGAGGGATTGCCCCCTCCGGCAGGGTGCCGGAACTGGTCCAGATTGGTTTTCAGTGGCTACGGAGGCTTCTGGCGGCGAAACTCCCGATCTATTGTGCTCTCGGATGTTTTTAGGGTATATGGAGATATATAGGCGGAAGAAGTACGTCAGGGGGGCCACGAGGGGCTCACGAGGGTGGAGGGCGCGCCCAGGGGGTGGGCGCGCGCCCTGCCTCATGACCTCCTCGCAGATCCCCCGACGTGCACTCCAAGTCTTCTGGGCTTCTTTCCTTCCAAAAATGAGTTCCGTGAAGTTTTAGGTCAATTGGACTCCGTTTGATTTTCCTTTTCTTCGAAACCCTAAAACAGGGTAAAAAAACAGAAACTGGCACTAGGCTCTGGGTTAATAGGTTAGTCCCAAAAATGATATAAAAGTGTATAATAAATCCCATAAACATTCAAAACAATCATCAAGCATCAAACTTCTCTTAGTATTCAACACACTCATAAGAGAATTTTATTATTCTTGAATACCTAGCATATTAGGATTTTAAGCAAATTACCATGCTATTTAAGACTCTCAAAATAATCTAAGTGAAGCATGAGAGTTCATCTATTTCTTCAAAAGAAAACTACCACCATGCTCTAAAAGATATAAGTGAAGCACTAGAGCAAATGACAAACTACTTTGAAAGATATAAGTGAAGATCAATGAGTAGTCGAATAATTGTGCAACTATGTGAAGACTCTCCCATTCAATAATTTTAGACCTTGATACTTTATTCAAACAGCAAGCAAAACTAAATAAAATGACATCTAAGAATAGCAAACATCATGTGAAGAAGCAAAAACTTATGATCAACCGATACTAACCGATAGTTTGTTGAAGAAGAAAGGTGGGATGCCAACCGGGGCATCCCAAGCTTAGATGCTTGATACTTCTTGAAATATTATCTTGGGGTGCCTTGGGCATCCCCAAGCTTGAGATTTTGTGTCTCCTTAGTTCCTCTCATATCACAGTCTCACTAAATCTCAAAAGCTTCATCCACACAAAACTCAACAAGGACTCGTGAGATAAGTTAGTATAAACCATTGCAAAAACCTTATCATAATCTACTGTAGCAAATCACTAAAATTATTATTCAACATTGCATACTAAATGCCTCTGCATATTTAATAGTCCTATCCTCAAATAGAATCATTAAAGAAGCAAACCTACGCAAACAATGCAAACATAACAGCAATCTGCCTAAACTGGATAGTCTGTAAAGAATGCTGCAACATCCATACTTACCTAGCATAAAAAATTATGAAAGAAAATTTCCACTGTAGTAAATTTATCAGAGCTTAACATGCAAAGGGTTTCAATATTTTATCACATTCTGACTTTTCTAGGGAATTATTGCAACAGCGGTAAACTTTCTGTTTTCAAACAGCAACATGTATACTTGTAACATAGGCATAGTAAAGGCTATCAATGCCACTTTTATTGAAATAAAAGATGCGAAACATTGTTCTAAATAACAGAAAGCAAATCCTAACAAAATAAATTGACGCTTCAAGCAAAACACATATCATGTGGCGAATAAAAATATAGCTCCAAGTAAAGTTACCGATGAACGAAGACGGAAGAGGGGATGCCTTCCGGGGCATCCCCAAGCTTAGGCTCTTGGTTGTCCTTGAATATTACCTTGGGGTGCCTTGGGCATCCCCAAGCTTAGGCTCTTGCCACTCCTTATTCCATAGTCCATCGAATCTTTACCCAAAACTTGAAAACTTCACAACACAAAACTTAACAGAAAACTCGTAAGCTCCGTTAGTATAAGAAAATAAATCACCACTTCAATGTACTGTAATGAACTCATTATTTATTTATATTGGTGTTAAACCTACTGTATTCCAACTTCTCTATGGTTTATAAACTATTTTACTAGCCATAGATTCATCAAAATAAGTAAACAACACATGAAAAACAGAATCTGTCAAAAACAGAACAGTCTGTAGTAATCTGGATCAAACGTATACTTCTGGAACTCATAAAATTCTCAAATAAATTTCTGAACCTGAGGAATTTATCTATTAATAATCTGCAAAAATAATTAACTAAATATCACTCTCAAAATAAAAATGGCAGCAATTCTCGTGAGCGCTAAAGTTTCTGTTTTTTACAGCATGATCAACAAGACTTTCCCCAAGTCTTCCCAAAGGTTCTACTTGGCACAAACACTAATTAAAAGCATAAAACCACATCCAAACAGAGGCTAGATGAATTATTTATCACTAAACAGGAACAAGAAGCAAGGAACAAAAATTAAATTGGGTTGCCTCCCAACAAGCGCTATCGTTTAATGCCCCTAGCTAGGCATGATGATTTCAATGATGCTCACATAAAGGATAAGAATTGAAACATAAAGAGGGCATCATGAAGAATATGAATAGCACATTTAAGTCCAACCCACTTCCTATGCGTAGGTATTTTGTGAGCAAACAACTTGTGGGAACAAGAATCAACTTGCATGGGAAGGTAAAACAAGCATAACTTCAAAACTTTAAGCACATAGAGAGGAAACTTGATATTATTGCAATTCCTACAAGCATATATTCCTCCCTCATAATATTTTTCAGTAGCATCATGAATTAATTCAACAATATAACCAGCACCTAAAGCATTCTTTTCATGATCTACAAGCATAGAAAATTTACTACTCTCCACATAAGCAAAATTCTCCTCATGAATGATAATGGGAGCAAACTCAACAAAATAACTATCATGTGATTGAAAATTAAGATCAAGATGACAAGTTTCATGGTTATCATTCTTTAAATCATACGTGTCATCACAATAATCATCATAGATAGGAGGCATGCTTTCATCATAATAAATTTGCTCACCAAAGCTTGGGGGACAAAAAATATCATCTTCATCAAACATAGCTTCCCCAAGCTTGTGGCTTTGCATATCATTAGCATCATGGATATTCAAGGAATTCATACTAACAACATTGCAATCATGCTCATCATTCAAATATTTAGTGCCAAACATTTTATAGATTTCTTCTTCTAGCACTTGAGCATAATTATCCTTTCCATCATACTCACGAAAGATATTAAAAAGGTGATGCGTATGAGACAAACTCAATTCCATTTTTTTGTAATTTCCTTTATAAACTAAACTAGTGATAAAACAAGAAACTAAAAGACTCAATTGCAAGATCTAAAGATATACCTTCAAGTGCTAACCTCCCCGGCAATGGTGCCAGAAAAGAGCTTGATGTCTACTACACAACCTTCTTCTTGTAGACGTTGTTGGGCCTCCAAGTGTAGAGGTTTGTAGGACAGTAGCAAATTTCCCTCAAGTGGATGACCTAAGGTTTATCAATCCGTAGGAGGCGTAGGATGAAGATGGTCTCTCTCAAGCAACCCTGCAACCAAATAACAAAAAGTCTCTTGTGTCCCCAACACACCCAATACAATGGTAAATTGTATAGGTGCACTAGTTCGGCGAAGAGATGGTGATACAAGTGGTATATGGATAGTAGATAATAGTTTTTGTAATCTGAAAATATAAAAACAGCAAGGTAACTAATGATAAAAGTGAGCGTAAATGGTATTGCAATGCGTGGAAATAAGGCCTAGGGTTCATACTTTCACTAGTGTAAGTCCTCTCAACAATACTAACATAATTGGATCATAAAACTATCCCTCAACATGCAACAAAGAGTCACTCCAAAGTCACTAATAGCGGAGAATGAACGAAGATATTATGGTAGGGTACGAAACCACCTCAAAGTTATTCTTTCCAATCAATCCGTTGGGTTATTCCTATAAGTGTCACAAACAGCCCTAGAGTTCGTACTAGAATAACACCTTAAGACACAAATCAACCAAAACCCTAATGTCACCTAGATACTCCAATGTCACCTCAAGTATCCGTGGGCATGATTATACGATATGCATCACACAATCTCAGATTCTTCTATTCAACCAACACAAAGGACCTCAAAGAGTGCCCCAAAGTTCCTACCGGAGAATCACGACAAAAACTTGCGCCAACCCCTATGCATAGGTTCATGGGCGGAACCCACAAGTTGATCACCAAAACATACATCAAGTGTATCACGTGATATCCCATTGTCACCACAGATATCCACGGCAAGACATACATCAAGTGTTCTCAAATCTTTAAAGACTCAATCCGATAAGATAACTTCAAAGGGGGAACTCAATTCATTACAAGAGAGTAGAGGGGGGAGAAAACATCATAGGATCCAAATATAATAGCAAAGCTCGCGATACATCAAGATCATATCACCTCAAGAACACGAGGGAGAGAGATCAAACACATAGCTACTGGTACATACCCTCAGCCCCGAGGGAGAACTACTCCCTCCTCGTCATGGAGAGCACCGGGATGATGAAGATGGCCATCGGAGAGGGATTGTCCCCTCCGGCAGGGTGCCGAAACGGGTCTAGATTGGTTTTCGGTGGCTACAGAGGCTTTTGGCAGCGGAACTCCCGATCTATTGTGCTCTCGGATGTTTTTAGGGTATATGGAGATATATAGGCGGAAGAAGTACGTCAGGGAGGTCACGAGGGTGGAGGGCGCGCCCAGGGGGTGGGCGCGCCCCCCCTGCCTCGTGACCTCCATGCAGATCCCCCGACGTGCACTCCAAGTCTTTTGGGCTCTGGGTTAATAGGTTAGTCCCAAAAATGATATAAAAGTGTATAATAAAGCCCATAAACATTCAAAACAGTAGATGATATAGCATGGAGCAATCAAAAATTATAGATACGTTGGAGACGTATCATGGGGCTACACGTAGTGTCAAGAACTCCCTCAGAAGCATGACCCCCATAACCTTCGCTGCCCTCGCGTTGCCCGGCTTCAGGTCGGTCACCATCTACCCCAACACAGACGATGCCCGCTCATCAGCAAGCTCCGCCCTGGGCCACCCCCCCCCCCCCGTGGAGAGAGGGCGCCACCGTAGGCAGCGCCAGACGCGGATCGACGCACTTGGCGTCCATCATGACCCATTTGGATCGAATGTTGTCGGCCCTCTTCCCGGTGCTCGAGATCGAGTTGGCCTTGCCAGATGCGACGAAGTTAGCGCATCCGGAGATGTAACCCTCGTTGACACAGAGGAAGAAGAAATGGCGTAGGAGCGCCACGGACGGCATCACGCCCAGGTACGCCTCACAGTAGTAGGCGAAGATGGATAGGAGGAGGATAGAGTTGGGATGGATATGCAACGCCTGCAGCCCGTAGTGGTCGAGGACTTCGTAAAAGAAATCATAGAAGGGAGGAACCAACCCGACGGCGACGCTGCTCGAGAAGAAGGGGAAGAAGGTGCTTTCCTCGGGCTCCGGCACGTCGGAGGCAAGCCGGAGCTCGGTCTCCCCCCACTCATTGATTTCACCCGCTGTCGGCAGGCGCACGGAGGTGAGGCTCTTCTCCGTGACGGTGGGCGCCTCAAGGGCCGGCTCATACCAAGCCGGTACTGAGGAAGCCTTGGCCTTGCGCGGCGCCATGGATCGCAGCTACGGGATGAGATTGGAGCGGACCTGGAGATAGCGGTGGCGGAGAGCAAGGAAGGGGATCTGGAGCAAGGCGAGGAGGAAGCAACGAAGGCAAGTGCTGTCTGCGTCAGCCTTTTGTCAGGTCGATCAGTTGCCGAGGCAGCATGGGGAAGCGGAGACACCCACGTCCAATCAACCGCCACATGTCAACCGAGGCCGCAGGCTTTTGGGGGCCCCGGTGCTCCGTACTTGACCCTTGGCTTCGCCGGAAAGCCAAGCCCGAGCGCACCTTGGGCCCGGGGGCTACTGTCGGCGTTCTGGGAACGGGGGTCCCCAGACTTGCCTACATGCGGCCCGCGGCGTGGCTAAGCCAGCAGGCCGTACGACCCATCTTCATCAACAAGGCATCCAAGACCCTCGCGAGGGGCCAAGCCTCGTGAGGCGGATGACACGAGACCTCCTCTGGAGTGGCCTAGTCGGGCAGGCTCACGAGGAGCGGAGATATCAAGGTGAGGCAAACCTCACGAGGCTCTCATGACGTGAGCCGTGACGATCGACACTAGGCGGGCGCCAGGCGGGCGCCAGCGCGCGCAGCGTTCTTGTTTCCTCTTTGGTGCTAAGGAGGCCAGTGCAGGCGAGGAGTACTGAGGCATCAGGCAAAGGCTATCATATCGGTGCAATAAGACCAAGACCAGAAGGACGGCAAGACGGAGGTCATCGTGGATCCCAAGACGACGTCACCACCAGAGCCTTTCGCGGGCGGAGACCACCTTTGTCAGGATGGCTTGTACTAGCTGTCCCCCTTCAAATTTGCCCGTCGTTGTTGGCTCACTTCCCGCTCAATATTTGGGGAGAGGACCAGGGCATATATAAGTAGAGCTAGCCACCGCAGTAGGGCATCGGGCAGTTCATCCAGCACTCACCCACACAAGTTAGCCAAGCACAAGAACACTTCAAAACGAGGAGGTTGTTCTTCTCCTTGTATTGTTCATCATCAGCCCAAGAGGCAATCCACTACCACCACACTGGAGTAGGGTATTACACCACAACGGTGGCCCGGACCAGTATAAATCTTGTGTCTTTCGGTGTTGCGAGTTCGTCGAGTTCGTCCGCGAGATCTTAGCGAGCTAGGGCGTAGATCGGTGAAAGGAAAAGACTTCGCGCGCACCCTAGTGTTCGAACCTTAAGGGTTTGCCGGAACCCCACATCCACATGTACCTCCAAAAATGTAAGAAATCCAGCCAAACTTGACATCTTCATGTCAATGAATTACTAGCTATATACACTAATATATTTAACATCAGTCAATTTCACGGCCCTTGGTTTCTACAGGGAAGAGAATGCAGGCCACTCCAGCGAGGCATAACACCAGCTCAAACACAAAAACAGCTTCCATTTGATGGCAGGTGCGTAGCATGCCGACAGCGACAAGAGGGCATATAACCCCACCAATTTTACCAATGGAGGTTGCAATTCCAACGCCGGTCGAGCGGACTGATGTTGGATATACCTAGAATACAAGGAAATGAATTAGTGCGCAAGAAACTCTGCTCCAAAGAAATAATATTATCCAAAACTTGTACAAAAAATGCTTCAGATAATGCCTGGTCAGAGAAACAAATTGGACAGGTGTTATACAGACAAACAAATCGAGTTTGGAAGGATAAGTGTTGCAGCAATGAAGAGCAGAACACCTAGTAATATGATCAGATTTGAGATATTTTCTCCCTTCCCATTTTAGCTGCAATTAGGATGTTGAATTCTTATTATGATTGTTACAATCTTTTTTATGTTAGTGTGTTCAGGGGTCTTTAAAGTTAGCACAGCATGTATATCTGGCAAGATAAGCAAGAGAATCTGCAAATCCATGAAACTAAAAATGGATGCTCTAGCTAGGAAATATTACTGCCCTCATGCATATATAGCGTATGCAAGTCTTTTGGCATCGACGCAACAAGAAACAAATCCTCCTAGCATGAGTTTCATAGCGCTGGGCCTAGCAGCAAGTTTTATTTGTATTAGGGGTGTGTTGGATTTAGCTCAAGCTAGCCTTGCCAGATAGGAGTATTTGGCTAGCCGAAATTTTGGTGAAGGTTCTGCTAGTCCATGATCTGGCCAATATTGGCAAGAAAAATGAACTAGAAGGTTCTTTGACCACAGGGCAGTTCACCTATCTTCAGTATGCAATACAGGGAAGATCTACTAGGAGATGATTAATTTCAACCCGTCCTAGCGTGATGAATGGAAAACTTTAAACCCTGAATATTAAAAATCAAAACTACCTTGTCACAGCAAAAAGAATAATGAAAACCACCATTTGTATAAATTGGTTAAATGGATGAATGTAACATTCAAATTTATTAACTAAAATGGCTAGGTGGTATTTACAGGACACTGTAAAAACCAAGACAATGGAAAAGAAGTGCACTTGCTATATTTAACAAAGAATTGACACAAACCTCTGGAGCATATAAACATAGAACTGTGGAGCTACCCATGGCACATGCGCGAGCACCAAATAAGAGGGCCGTTGTAAATAGCTCATCCTGATGAAGTACTAGTGGCCCAAGGAAAGCAGCACAAGTGAAGAGCATGGACCACATTGTAGCTTTTCGGCCAATCCATTCAACAAGAACGGCAGATACAATTAGACCAGGAATCTCTGGAACATCAGTACATATATTTGTTAGCCAGTGGCATATTGTAAAAAAGAGGCAGTCATCAGGCAACAAAGTAGACTTACTGTAAGCTACCTGCTAAACTGGTAACAAATGTATCCCTGTAAAGGTTAGCATCTTCTTGACGCTGTAAGTTTGTCAGCCCAGATGGGCAGTTTGTATTGGCATCGCTCAGCTGAGATGTCAGCAAGACTACCCCATAATAAGCAAAGGAATTTGCAAAGTAAACAAACCAAAGAAGAAGAGTTGATCTGCGCAATGCTGGTGACAATAGTCTTCGCAGTGCCGCAGCGGCGCCAGATTTGAAGCTCAAGGCATTGTTAGCTTTGCATTCTGTCTCTCTGACTGGAAGAAGATGATCTATTTCGGTCTCAGATGTAAGAGTGCCAACTTTACTTTCACGGTGGTATGTGAGAACTCCAGGAGGAAGAGCTTCTTGGTTTATCATAGAGACACTCTCCAGGACAAGTGTAGCGTCTGACATTCTATTTTGTGCACAAAGATAGCGTGGTGATTCAGGTATTATTCGAAAGAATGGAAGCAAGAGGAAGCATGGAATGGAGGTCAATACTAGCAACCACCGCCAATTCAATGCCGATATGACAACCTGCGACCAAACCACAGTCGAATAGCATTTCTCAGAACTGTATAAAATTCTATAAACATAAGTCACAAATAAAATGTCGTAAATGCATCAGTCCAAAGTTTAACTGAGCATCAGTTATTTTAAACTTCATGCAGAAAATCAAAGTTTTTTCTGAGAAAATCAAAGTTGAGCTGTGAAGGTAAAAGTTTGATACGAGATAGCACAAGATGAAATCACAAGTATTCCGGCGGAATATTTGCCATTCCCATTCATTTTTACTTGTCAATTCAGATAATAGAGATGGTCTGTAATACATACTATTAACCATAATTTTTATTATTACACGTTATAGGAATATTTAATTATCTAAAAGTACTTCTGATGACAAATATATCAATATCATTTCTTGACATAATAATAATTCCATACACTTGGGAAGGAATGGATTTCAAGACTATGAAGAAACCAACACAAATTCACTTCTACATACAATTGTAAGCACCCGACCTGAACAAACAGAGATGTTTCTTTCAGTTGACACACTACTTAGTATTTGTGGCGTCTCTTTATCTATAGTTGTAGTTTCAGAGTTCATGTTCTTATATCCTTGCTTATATCTCTACATACTTAATATTTGTTGTGACGCTATATTTTTTTTCTATTTCTACCTATAAAATGCATCAGGGAAAAAAATTTAGAATGAAAATGTGACATGTATAATTCACAACACTAAAGGGCCACAAAAGAAAGCTGCCATACCCATGCAAGTGAAGCCTCCAAGATAGTACCGATAGTCCAAAAAAGCGAAAAAAGAACTACGCAAGTGCCGCGATTTTGCGCAGGAACAAACTCCAAAAACCAAGATGAGAACACATGCCCGCCTCCCACTCCTACGCCGACGAGAAACCGAAGAGCCATCAAGCACAAATAGTTGGGAGACCAGGCACTTAAGAAGCCCATTCCGCTAGTAAACAGAGCTGAAAACAGCAAAACGGTCCTGAAACAAGAAAAATCACAGGCTTTGCCTTTACAAAAAATCATATTCAGAAATGCCTGTACTGAAAAAATTGAAACAGGGAAGTGCTTCATACCTTCTACCATATCTGTCAGAAACAAAGCCCCAAGCAAGTGAGCCGGTTAGCATGCCGGCAAAGACCACACTTGAGAGTAGGCTCTCATCTTGGGCAGAGACTTGCCACTCCTCCCGAACCAACGGTCCGACAAATGACAGTAGGTTGAGCTCCATGGCTTCTACGACCCAACCCATGCCTGCATAAGCAAGAACAAGCGCCTGGAATTTGCCAAACCCCATGGCCGAAAGCGCGTCATCCGTGGTGTATGTTTCCATGCTGTCAGACAGTCGGAGTCTTTTGCTTGAACACCAGTATCACAGGCAAGTCTCGAACAAACTTTTGGTCAAATAAGTATCTTCAGTATGCCCCATGCAGAATAAAATCATTCGTAGAGGCCAAAAGTATAGCCAATATGACTTGCTGTATACATTAAGAGTTCAGACCTGAAAGGCAAAAAAGCATGTTTGTGCAAGATGAAGCGTACAGTGATGAATCTAGAATGCCAAGAGCATCATGGTCTTCCTCCATCGCAGGACAGATTGCAAAGCGAATGAAATGATAAACTCATTCTTGTCAGACTCAGAGTGTGCAGGCACGTAAACTAAACTGAAGCCTAAACTGAATGTAGTTGTTACTAGTATGCTGTATGCATAAAGGCTAGCTGTTTCTTGTGCTGAAGCCTGAAGGCCAACGAGAGGGTTCGACTCCGAAGTAGGTACTCCCTCCGACCCAAATTAATTGCTGCAGCTCTAGTACAACTTTGGTCGAAGGGAGTACCATATATTCAGCTGTGAGCTGATCCGGCCTGCTGTAAGAACAAACCCACCACCGTACAAAAAGTATGTGACTGAAAGTCTGAAACTCTCACACACTTATAAAGATTAGCATAGAGATGGAGGAGTTGGGAGCCAATCAAAAATTTAACAGCAAGGGGTCGTCAGAGGGAGCGAACCGTGGATGGGGGTTCCCGGGAGAGGAAAGCATAGGCGGCGGCCGGCGGCCGGCGGCGGTGGAGGAGGACCGGGAACGACCTTGTGGCTGTGATTGATTGGTTTGCTTCGTTCCATGGCACCATAATAAGCGGCAGGCGGCGGCAACAGATTTCTGGTGTTTGGTGGAGTGAAGGAACAAACAAGCCTGACTGACGACGACGTCTGCGACCGTGCTTTGGTCCGGGACCCATGCTCGCTCGCTCGCTCTCTGCATACGCCACTCTCAACTACCGGCCGGGCAGGAGGCATCTATCTAGCACGCCTCACATTGATGTAAGCGGTATGGACAGCAGAGAGAGAGAGAGATAGAGTGGCGTTTTGTAGGACAACATGCCTGCCAAGGATATGCTTAATTACATAATTATGGACCGCCGATCGCTTGGAGCGTCGAGGTTGGCCAAATTGTGGCCTTTGCAAGCTCTGCAATAGGGAGCAAGAATCATGAGCCCACCTTTTCTTCAAGTGCCGCTACACGATTCGGCTATGGAAGTCTCTTATTGAGAAACTAGGTCTTGCGCACATGGATACTTCCGATTGGCTCATGGACGACTCCGTCTACCAGTGGTGGGACAAGAGAATCGACAACCGCAACCCTAACCGGCAAGCTATGGCCTCCCTCACCATGCTCGTCTCTTGGACCATCTGGAATGAAAGAAATGCACGTGTGTTCCGCCACAAAAGTGCACCACCGACCGTCCTACTCACCGCCATCGTCGACGAGGCCAAGCTTTGGATGGCCGCGGGCGCAAAGAAATTAGGGAATTTTTTTCTGGGCGAGTAATTGTCATGTCGAAAGTGTGGGTGTGTTGTAATTCTCTAAACTCTATTCTCTCCTTATTTAATAGATGAGGCAAATCTTATGCCTCCGTTTCGAAAAAAAAAATGTGAGGCGTGCTACATGTTGCCTCACTGAAAACATCGAGCATATTCTCTTTTGCTTTTCGTCCTCTGTCCTGTGCCTTGGTTCTCCCGCCCTCTCTCCAGGTACCATTTGACACTTAACTAGTGGTTGGGGCGTCACCCTGTGGCCCCGCTAGAGAGGAAGTTATGCACATATTTTCATTTAAAAAAATACATAGAGTCCTTATCTCCGTCTAAGAAAACATCTCAGAAAAAAAATCATTACCTTCATCTACAAAAAGAAGTAAAATAGAAAAAGAAAAAAATCACCACCGCAGCATACCAGCGAGTTCTAAAAATACCAAAGGTCCTCCCTTCATCTAAAAAGGAAATAATATATTCAAAAAATAATCCACACCTTCATCTAGAAAATATTCCAAAAGATTACTCATCACGGCCAACCAGTTTGCGCCACGTGGCATAGCTGGTTGGCCGCCCTTTATGTGTAGCTTAATGTGTTTAATTAGTACTCCCGCCCTTCATTATTATAAGATGTTCTAAATGTTTCTAAATCTAATGTATGTAGATAAGTTTTAGTGTATTTGTTCATGGAATTACACAGCAGCTCCTGGGTTTTCCATATCCATAAGCAAATATTAACTTCAAAACACAGTCCAAACTAAAATCCGCAACGAAAAAATACAGTCAAACTAAAATCCATCCAAACAATTTTTTTATACATATGATTTTTTGTCTTCTTTGCCACAGATACGTTTCATGGTATTTTTCACCAAATTTCACATAAAAGTAGATCAGACCCAAGTTTGGTATCTCCAAATTCCAGTTTTTCTTTTTCAAAATTCTCGGTATTTTTTTAACTTGATGTTCATATAGGGGGGTGGATCACCCTGATGCTACAAATCCTCTTCAATTTGTTCACTTATTACAGTCCGTATGTAGTCTATATTGAAATACCCAAAAACAACTTAAAATAGTGAACGGAGGGAGTAGTTTAAACAAAACCCCAATCGTTTCTAGGATCAGGAGCGTCGACTATAGCACTGAGATGAATAGACCGCTAGTAAGAGATTTTATTTCAATCTAGCTTTTTAGCAAAAATATGTAATTATAAGGTTCACTAAAATGCAAGTCTAGTTTAACAACCATGTATGATGCAAGCAACCTAACAATTCCATAACCACACACAAGGGGTTACAACTTGCAACTCTAACTTCGACTGGGGACCAAATCAACATGAGAATTCAGCAAAAGTTACTGGTAGAAATGCCTGTTGCAGACACTTAATCACGTTCAAAGAATTTATACATACATACCATACCATACTCCTACTTACAGTCTCAAGGAGTGAGGACTTTACAAAATGATGTCCAATAACATCCGAAACCCCGAAATGAATTTCGAGGAATCTTCATCGTCATGTCCACTAAAATACTAGACATATAACAGTTTGTATATAAACATTCACGCATAGCAGCATGACGAATTTTATGGTCCAAGTGTTTTTGCTTGTTTACACCATGACCATCATCAGTTCATTGCGCGGCCCTTGGTCTCAAAAGGGAAGAGCATGCAGGCAATTGCAGCAAGGAATAACACCACCTCAAACACAATGATGGCTTCCATCTGATGGCAGCTTCTCAGCATTCCAACGGCTACAAGGGGGCAAATAATTCCACCAACTCTGCCCATGGCAGTCGCGATTCCAACCCCGGTCGAGCGCACCGACGTCGGGTATACCTAGAAGGACAAGAGAATAAGTTAGTTCGTAGGAAAACAAAACTCCTTCAGCGAAATATCTATTGACAACTGCTCTACAAGACTGTTTTGGGTAAAATGCTGCAATAACTATGTATCATTCTAAGTGTTCCCAGCTAAGAGTATAAACAAGACCCTAAGACGGGGAATACCACATGCCACAACTAAGTTGGTTTTTCATCAGGAAAATGGATCAGAATCGGTAGACTTCATTTAGCCAAGTTATCTATGAAGCAGGATGTCCGTTTGTTTACATCCTGGGTACACTCTGACTGGACAGTAGTTAACAGATTTAATTTATGATTTAAATAAGCAGGACAAGTACAACAATGATGAAAGGAGAATCCTTTATCACTGCATTGGATTACCTATAAACCAATGTAAACCTACACGATGCTAGGGTCCTCAAGAAATTTCGAAGCACAAAATTATGTGGTGAACACCTTGTAAACCCAATAACAAACACAAAATTAACAAATGCAAATCAATGACACTAATAAGTGGATGCTCTAGCAAGTAAAATATTCTTGTGACCGTGCTTATATCAGTCGGTTGCTTGCTTCTCTTCTGTCTTAGAGAAGTCCATCGCTTTGCAAGAGCTTGATGTGGAGATCATAGATACAAAAAGGCCTTGCATAGGTCCTGTCTAAAGATACCCCCTTCATGTAATTCAATACATAAAAAAGTCACAATGGTCATAATATGACAGTGTGACAAGAAAACATTACTGAATAAAATTAATAAGAAGGATGCAGTAGTATGTTTTATTCGTTTAGGTCATACTCGCACCAGTTTACTTACATATATCTTCATCATGAAATGTAATGCAGACATAATTTTTTTAAAATATTCAGGAAACAAAATACCATTTTAAGTACCTAGCCAAATCGATGGATATAATGTTGAAATTGCAACTTATAGGCCTACCAGGCAGTACTTTCAACACATTAAACTCACTATGCTGTGACACGAAGAAACACATTTACTGCATGCCATGAGAAAAAGATACGAACCTCTGGGGCATATAAACATACAACTGTGTAGCTACCCATGGCACAAGCACGAGCACCAAATAGAAGGCCAGTTGTCCATAGCTCACTCTGATAAAACACAAGTGGGCCAAGGAAACCACAGCATGTGAAGAGCAAGCACCACATTGTAGCTTTTCGGCCAAACCATTCAACAAGAAGAGCAGATGCAATTAGACCCGGAATCTCTGGTAGAGCAGTAGAATGATGAGTTAGTGACATATTCTACAGCCAGTCAGACTGGGTGAAGAAACGGGCTACTGAATGCTACCTGCAAGACTAGTGACAAATGTATCTTTGTAAAGGCTGGCATCTGTTTCACTCTTCACATATTTCAGCCCAGATGCGCAGCTTCTATTTGCATTGCTCAGTTGCGCGGTCAGCAAGACTAGTCCATAATAAGCAAAGGAATTTGCGTAGAAAACAAACCAAAGTAGAAGAGTTGATCTACGCAATTTCCGTGACAGTAGACTGCGCAATGCAGCAGCACTACCAGATTTGGGGCTTATGACATCATCATCTGTGCAGTCCTTCTCTCTGAGTGGAAGAAGATGATCTGCCTCAGAGGTAAGAGTACTATGATCAACTTCACCGTCTCGAGGGTATACGAGAACTCCAGGAGGAAGAGTTGCTTGGTTTGTCTCGGCGATTCTCTCCAGGACAAGTGTTGCATCAGATATTCTATTTTGCGCACACAGATAGCGTGGCGATTCAGGTGTAATTCCAAAGAAAGGGAGCAAGAGAAAGCAAGGGATGGCAGTCAATGCTAGCAACCACCTCCAAGTCAATGTTGATACGACAATCTGCAATAGGAACAAAATTTTGTAAGACTTCATTACTTGGTCAAAATATAAATATAAATCAGAAAGTATCAGTCCGATACCCATGCAAGTGAAGCTTCCAAGACTGTGCCAATAGTCCAAAAAAAGGAAAAAATAATCATCCAAAAGCCACGATTTTGCGCAGGAACAAACTCCAAAAACCAAGATGAATACACATGGCTGCCACCCAATCCTACGCCAACGAGAAAGCGAAGAGCCATCAAACATAAATAGTTTGGAGACAAAGCACTTAGGAAACCCATTCCAGTAGTAAACAGAGTTGAAAGCAGTAAACCAGTCCTGAAACAAGAAAAATACAAGTTTTGTTCAGGGATTATATTTGGTACATTGTATGTTTGCAACTATAAACCTGTCCGCAATGTATAGTATTGAAATTATGTTTACAATTCCAAAACACACCGGACGTGCCAAAGTTGCATAATCGTACATCAGGAATATGAGATTCAAATTCATAACAGAGACGGTCATAACTTTGTCAAAAATAAAAATAAAAATTCTTCTAGAAAAGCGAAACACATCAGTGCATGTACAAGTAAATCCTTACCTTCGCCCATATTTGTCAGACACGTATCCCCAACCACATGCTCCAATTAACATGCCCAAAAACACTACACTTGAGAGTAAACTCTCATCTTGGGCAGAGATTTTCCATTCCTCCCGAATCAATGGTCCAACAAAGGACAGTAGCATGACCTCCATGGCTTCTGCAACCCAACCCATGCCTGCATAAACAAGAACAAGTCCTTGCAATTTTCCAAATCCCATGGCTGTAAGCGCATCATCTGTGGTGTATGTTTCCATGTTGGTAGTGTGTGCCGATTCAGCCAAGGAAAGGCCAGTCTGTAGCAAACTTGACGTCAGGAAAATATTTGCTTATTTCACCTCCAGCTGCAAATAGTACGCACAAACAATAAAAACATACTTAGAGATGCCAAAATCATAAGAGGTACGATTTAATGCATATATTAAGAAATTATTAAAGGTAAATTTGCCCCTAGTGTTTGTTCGTTAATGGTGGATAAACATACATCAATGACTCTACACAATCCAATGCAACAACGCAGTTCAGTGCTATCAGGATAAGAGCAATGTCATGCTAGACCTCGTTTACTGACGCTGCTCCCACCCACATTCAGTTTGGCGAGCAATGACATGCCGGACTAGCCTAAACACAACACACCGGATGCTATATCGATGAGAAAGTGCAAAGGACAGATGGTCAACCAGGTCAAGAAGGCGGTGAATAGTTCCATTGAGATGATAGCGTGCGCATTTTTTATCGGCAAATAAAAAACAGAGCAATTATAGTTTCTGAATTCTGAATTGAAGGAGGAGGTGAGAATCTGAAGTGGCCTAGAAAGATTCTGAGATCTTGACTGGTGCTAAGTCTGCTTAAGGACTGTCTAGTTCCCTGATTTGACTTGGTTCTCCCTTTATATTTTTCTTGGTTTTTCTCCTAGCCTCTTTTGTAGATCTGAACAGTTTCCTGCTCAATACTCCACAGCAGCAACTCTTCTGCTGCGTTATTTATGTAAAATAAACATGGTTTCCTTGAATGATGCTGTATACAAAAAGAAGATAAGAAGTGAAGAGAATGGTACACGGTAGACATTCCTCTAGGATTAAAGCTTTACCAAATTCTCTATCTTAAACTCAGTCATCTGAAAATTCAGTGTAAAACTAATCCGACAGAAAACTTCTCCTGGATCTTCTGCTACATACAGACACAGATCAATACCCAACCCAGCCACCATCCAGGACCCCTAATCAACGCAGCACCTGAAACGAATCCAACTAAGCTCAGGGGGAATGCTATGAAGGCACAAGACCTGAACACCAAGAACTTGATACCTACTAGGCCATGCCAAGAACAGGGGGCGTGGCCATGTCCGAGCACGAATCCTGCATCCCAACTACCACCAGAAACCAAAAAAAGGAAGGCGCAAACAGCACGCAAAGCGGCCCAAGCGCCCAACGGAACGCGGGAGCAGCAAGCAATCGGCGATTGAGGCGAGGGGGGCGGGCACGTACGCAGGGAGGAGGCGGGGAGCGAGCCCCGTTGGGATCAGGGATGATCCTCGCCCGCAGGAAGGAAAGCCAGCAGCGGCGGCAGAGGGCGGGGTTAGAAGATGCGTGCCTGCCTGCGCTCTGCGGGTTGTTGGGAGGGGAACGAGTTTAATAGCGGGATTGGAAAATGGCGACGACCAATGGCGGACGGGGGAGGGAGGGGGGAGGGGCAGGCAAGCAACTGGTCCAGGGGCGACGATGGCGACCTGTCTGCGCGGGCCGGGCTGTTGCGGGACGCGTGGCGATCCTGATTGATTTTCATGTGGTCGCCAGGGATTCGGGATCGTTTTCGGTCCGTGAATGAATGGGATCAATCATGTGGTTTGCGGGGAACCGCGGGCGACGTGCCGCCGCGACGCTTGGCCGCCACCTGGACGTGCGACGCCCCACCAAGAGGCCCACAGGAGACGTGTTATTGGCCGACAAAGATAAATAGGAGTAGCCTTAACCTCGTGACAATTTTCTTTTCTTTTTTCTTTCTTGAATGAAAATAATAAAGTTTCTCTTTTCTTTTGTCGCGCGTGATGGGTGGCGACCGGTGAAGGAGACCGTTCTGGCCTATTATCCGTGATGAGCTGCAGTTGTCAAATTCGGTTTTCTTTTTTGAGAGAGAGTTGTCAATTTCGTTTTGAAGACCGTGTTGCGTTTTTTATTTAATTATTATTATCGGTGCTCAGCTACGCTATCCTGTTTTGTGGCGTGATAAGAGAAACCTTGATGTGCTGTGTCAACCTCATACGGTCGTTCAAAGCACTTGCGTCTCCTCTGCCTTCTGCTGACGGTTTCTGGCGCCTGACTCACTCGCGACCCAAGAGAGTGACGAAGAGGTTGTGACGGGATATGTAAAAAATAATGGCTTCTTTGAATCAAAAGATTCTCACAGTACATCTAAAAAAAAAGATTCTCACAGTAATTTTGGAGGATTTTAATTCTTAGGAATTTTTTCTATGTAGGTTGTTTGATTCATAGGATCGTAAACTATAGGAATTTTTCCATGGGATTCATTTACATTAGATTTCATAGGAAAATTTCCATCCACTCAAACCTCTTTAAAAGAATCCTACGTTTCTCTTATGCACAATCAAACACTCATACAATCTTGTAGGATTCAAGATGGCATGCCACTCTAATCTCATGTTTTTTCTATTCCTGCGTTTTGAAAATCCTATGAATCAAAGAGGCCATAATATTTTAGTATGTTACACAAGATTTACCTGTCCATATAAATGTGATTGTGTATATAAATATTTGTTAAATTCTGACCGTGATTTATCTGCTCATATTAATGCGATTGTATAAATAAGTGTTTACCAAATACTGCATATCTTTAAAAAAAATAGAGAGTAGTATTAATTAAAAGAGCAAACAAAATTCTTACAATCTTGCAAGGCGACACTCAACACGTAGGTTGGCACTGTCCCTTGCATAACACTACCACACAACTTGTCAACTCTTTACGCTCAAGCTGGGCAAGAATATGACCTAACTATTGCGATAACCCAATTCGGTGCCCGGGCTCATCTACACCCTGTCAGAAAAAATAAATCAAAACATGTACTAAAAATATTAGAAAAGTCCATTTTCTTTGTGTGATAGAAAATTTTATGCGTGAGGTACGCTCCAAATTTCAACTTATTCAGACATCTGAGCAGCTCTCAGCAAAAAAAATCATGTCACAACAGTGTGTGAACATTAAACCTTTTTACAGGCCCTGAATTTGTCTTTTTTGCTGAGAGTTGCTCAGATGTCCAAATGAGTTGAACTTGGAGCATACCTCACGCATAAACTTATCTACCACGCAAAAATTGGAATTTTTTGAATTTTATTAGTATTTGTTTTGATTTTTTCAGGGGGGGGGGGGGTGTAGATGAGCTCGAGAGCAGAAACCGCACTCCTAACTATTGACCCTTTTATCTACTTTTTAGACTTTAACTTCTCTATTTCCTTGCTTGATCACTTGAAATTCCTTCGTAGTCACTCCAATTTCCGATCAATCCACACATGAGGGGGCGAGTGCCTTTGCCACTGAGCTGTTGTTCATCTCAATAACTAAAGGCAGCTCCGTACCCAGCATCTGAAGGAAAATATGCCCTAGAGGCAATAATAAAGTTGTTATTTATATTTCCATATATCATGATAAATGTTTATTATTCATGCTAGAATTGTATTAACCAGAAACTTGATACATCTGTGGATACATAGACAAAACACCGTGTCCCTAGTAAGCCTCTACTTGACTAGCTCGTTAATCAAAGATGGTTAAGTTTCCTGACTATAGACATGTGTTGTCATTTAATGAACGGGATCACATCATTAGGAGAATGATGTGATGGAAAAGACCCATCCGTTAACTTAGCATAATGATCGTTAAGTTTTATTGCTATTGCTTTCTTCATGACTTATACATGTTCCTTTGACTATGAGATTATGCAACTCCCGAATACCGGAGGAACACCTTGTGTGCTATCAAACGTCACAACATAACTGGATGATTATAAAGATGCTCTACAGGTGTCTCTGAAGGTGTTTGTTGGGTTGGCATAGATCGAGATTAGGATTTGTCACTCCGAGTATCGGAGAGGTATCTCTGGGCCCTCCCGGTAATGCACATCACAATAAGCCTTGCAAGCAATGTGATTAATGAGTTAGTTACGGGATGATGCATTACGGAACGAGTAAAGAGACTTGCCGATAACGAGATTGAACCAGGTATAAAGATACCGACGGTCAAATCTCGGGCAAGTAACATACCGTTGACAAAGGGAATAACGTATGTTGTCATTGTGGTTTAACCGATAAAGATCTCCGTAGAATATGTAGGAACCAATATGAGCATCCAGGTTCCGCTGTTGGTTATTGATCGAAGATATGTCTCGGTCATGTCTACATAGTTCTCGAACCCGTAGGGTCCGCACGCTTAACGTTCGATGACGATTTGTATTATGAGTTATGTGTTTTAGTGACTGAAGATTGTTCGGAGTCCCGGATGAGATCACGGACATGAAGAGGAGTCTCAAAATGGTCGAGAGGTAAAGATTGATCTATTGGACGATAGTATTCGGACACCGCAATGGTTCCGGATCGTTTCGAGTATTTTTCGGAGTACCAAGAGGTTATCGGAACCCCCGGGGAAAGTAATGGGCCACTATGGGCCATGGGGGAGAGAGGAGGCAGCCCACAAGGGGTGGCCGCGCCCTCCTCCCATGGGAGTCCGAATTGGACTAGGGGAGGGGGCGGCGCCCCCTTTCCTTCTCATCTTCCCTCTCCTTCCCTCTTTCCCTCTCCATGAGAAGGAATAATAGGGGGGTGAATACTACTTGGACTCGGAGTCCTAGTAGGACCCCCCCTATGGTGCGCCCCTTGGCCGGCCTCCTCCCTCTCCCTCTTTTATATATGTGGGCAGGGCACCCCTTGGAGACACACCAATTGTTCCAAGCCGTGTGCGGTGTCTCCCTCCACGGTTTAGTCCTCCGATCGTATTCACGTAGTGCTTAGGCGAAGCCCTGCGTAGATCACATCACCATCACCGTCATCACGCCGTCGTGCTGACGAAACTCTCCCTCGACAATTTGCTGGATCAAGAGTTCGAGGGACGTCATCGAGTTGAACGTATGCTGAAATCGGAGGTGCCGTACGTTCGGTACTTGATCGGTTGGATCGTGAAGACGTTCGACTACATCAACCGTGTTAACCTAACGCTTCTGCTTTCGGTCTACGAGGGTACATGGACACACTCTCCCCCTCTCGTTGATATGCATCTCCTAGATAGATCTTGCGTGATCGTAGGAATTTTTTGAAATTGCATGCTACGTACCCCAACAGTGGCATCCGAGCCAGGTCTATGCGTAGATGATATGCACGAGTAAAACACAAAGAGTTGTTGGTGATCGTAGTCATACTGCTTACCACCAACGTCTTATTTTGATTCGACGGTATTGTTGGATGAAGCGGCCTGGACCAACCTTACATGACCACGTTCATGAGACCGGTTCCACTGACAGACATGCAACTTGTTTTGCATAAAGGTGGCTGGCGGGTATCTGTTTCTCCAACTTTGGTTGAATCGAATTTGACTACGGCCGGTCCTTGTTGAAGGTTAAAACAGCACACTTGACGAAAAATCGTTGTGGTTTTTATGCATAGGTAAGAACGGTTCTTGCTAGAAGCCCGTAGCAGCCACGTAAAACTTGCAACAACAAAGTAGAGGACGTCTAACTTATTTTTGCAGGGCATGTTGTGATGTGATATGGTCAAGACATGATGTGATATACGTTGTTATAAGATGATCATGTTTTGTAAAAGTTATCGGCAACTAGCAGGAGCCTTATGGTTGTCGCTTTATTGTATGAAATGCAATCGTCATGTAATTGCTTTACTTTATCACTATGCGTTAGCGATAATCGTAGAAGCAATAGTTGGCGACACGATAACAACACTACGATGGAGATCAAGGTGTCAATCTGGTGACGATGGAGATCATGACGTTGCTTTGGAGATGGAGATCAAAGGCACAAGATGATGATGGCCATATCAAGTCACATATTTTGATTGCATGTGATGTTTATCTTTTATGCATCTTATTTTTACGGCGGTAGCATTATAAGATGATCCCTTACTAAAATTTCAAGGTATAAGTGTTCTCCCTGAGTATGCACTGTTGCAACAGTTCATCGTGCCGAGACACCACGTGATGATCGGGTGTGATAAGCTCTACGTTCACATACAACGGGTGCAAGACAGTTCTGTTGGGGAACGCAGTATTTAAAAAAAATTCCTACAATCACGCAAGATCTATCTAGGAGATGCATAGCAACGAGAGGGGAGAGTGTGTCTATGTACCCTCGTAGACCGAAAACGGAAGCGTTTAGTAACGTGGTTGATGTAGTCGAACGTCTTCGCGGTCCAACCGATCAAGTACGAACGCACGGCACCTTCGCGATCTACACGCGTTCAGCTCGGTGACGTCCCTCATACTCTTCATCTAGTTGAGGCCGAGGGTGAGTTGCATCAGCACGACGGCGTGTTGACGGTGATGATGAAGTTATTGACGCAGGGCTTCGCCTAAGCACTATGACAATATGATCGAGGTGGAAAACTCTGGAGGGGGGCACCGCACACGGCTGAAGATCAACTTGTGTGTCTATGGGGTGCCCCCTCCCTTGTATATAATGGAGGGGAGGAGGGGGCTGGCTGGCCACAAGGGGCGCGCCCAAGGGGGGGGAATCCTACTCCTAGTAGGAGTAGGCCCCCCTTTCCTAGTCCAACTAGGAGAAGAAGGAAGGAGAGGGAGAGGGAGAGGGAAAGAGGGGCCACGCCCCCTCCCTTTGTCCTATTCGGACTCCCCTTGGGGGGGGCGCCACCTCTTGGCTGCGGCCCTCTCTCTCCCCTAAGGCCCAATAAGGCCCATAACTTCCGGGGGGAGGGTTCCGGTAACACTCTAGCACTCCAGTTTTATCCAAAACTATCTGGAACACCTTTGGTGTCTGAATAACATGGTCCAATATATCAATATTTATGTCTCGACCATTTCGAGACTCCTCGTCATGTCCGTGATCACATAAGGGACTCTGAACAACCTTTGGTACATCAAATCACACAACTCACAATACATATCGTCATCGAACGTTAAGCATGCGGACCCTACGGGTTCGAGAACTATGTAGACATGACCGAGACACATTTCCGGTCAATAACCAGTAGCGGAACCTGGATGCTCATATTGGTTCCTACATATTCTACGAAGATCTTTATCAGTCAAACCGCACAACAACATACATTGTTCCCTTTGTCATCGGTATGTTACTTGCTCGAGATTCGATCGTCGGTATCATCATACCTAGTTCAATCTCGTTACCGGCAAGTCTCTTTACTCGTTCCGTAATGCATCATCCCGTGACTAACTCATAGTGATGTGCATTACCGAGAGGGCCCAAAGATACCTCTCTAATACACGGAGTGACAAATCCTAATCTCGATCTATGCCAACTCAACAAACACCATCGGAGACACCTGTAGAGCATCTTTATAATCACCCAGTTACATTGTGACGTTTGATAGCACACAAGGTGTTCCTCCGGTATTCGGGAGTTGCATAATCTCATAGTCATATGAACATGTATAAGTCATGAAGAGAGCAATAGCAATAAACTAAACGATCATAGTGCTAAGCTAACGGATGGGTCTTGTCCATCACACCATTCTCTAATGATGTGATCCCATTCATCAAATGACAACACATGTCTATGGCTAGGAAACTTAACCATCTTTGATTAACGAGCTAGTCAAGTAGAGGCATACTAGGGACACTTAGTTTTGTCTATGTATTCACACATGTACTAAGTTTCTGGTTAATACAATTCTAACAAGAATAATAAACATTTATCATGATAAAAGGAAATATAAATAACAACTTTATTATTGCCTCTAGGGCATATTTCCTTTAGTCTCCCACTTGCACTAGAGTCAATAATATAGTTCACATCGTCATGTGAGTTAACACCAATAATGAAGGAAATATGCCATAAGGCAATAATAAAGTTGTTATTTATATTTCCTTATATCATGATAAATGTTTATTATTCATGCTAGAACTGTATTAACCGGAAACTTTCTACATGTGTGAATACATAGACAAATATAGTGTCACTAGTATGCCTCCACTTGACTAGCTCGTTGAATCAAAGATGGTCAAGTTTCCTAACCATAGACATGAGTTGTCATTTGATTAACAGGATCACATCATTAGAGAATGATGTGATTGACTTGACCCATTGTTAGCTTAGCATTGATCGTTTAGTATATTGCTATTGCTTTCTTCATGACTTATACAAGTTCCTATGACTATGAGATTATGCAACTCCCGAATACCGGAGGAACACTTTGTGTGCTAACAAACGTCATAATGTAACTGGGTGATTATAAAGGTGCTCTACAGGTGTCTCCGATGGTACTTGTTGAGTTGGCATAGATCGAGATTAGGATTTGTCACTCCGATTGTCGGAGAGGTATCTCTGGGCCCTCTCGGTAATGCACATCACTATAAGCCTTGCAACCAATGCAACTAATGAGTTAGTTGTGGGATGGTGTATTACTGAACGAGTAAAGAGACTTGTCGGTAATGAGATTGAACTAGGTATTGAGATACCGACGATCGAATCTCGGGCAAGTAACACACCGATGACAAAGGGAACAACGTATGTTGTTATGCGGTTTGACCGATAAAGATCTTCATAGAATATGTAGGAACCAATATGAGCATCCAGGTTCCGCTATTGGTTATTGACCGGATATGAGTCTCAGTCATGTCTACATAGTTCTCGAACCCGTAGGGTCCGCATGCTTAACGTTAGGTGACGATCATTATTATGAGTTTATGTGTTTTGATGTACTAAGGTAGTTCATAGTCCTGAATGTGATCACGGACATGATGAGGAGTCTTGAAATGGTCGAGACATAAAGATTGATATATTGGACGGCTATATTCGGACATCGGAAGGGTTTCGGATGATCTCGGAGAAAACCGAAGTGCCTGAGGGGTTACCGGAACCCCCCGAGGACTAATGCGCCTTAATGGGCCCTAGTGGAGAGAGAGAGGGGCCGGCCACGGTAGACCGCGTGCCCCTCCCCTTGAGTCCGAATAGGACAAGGAAGGGGGGCGCCCCCTTGCCTTTCCCCTCTCCCACTCCTTCCTTCCCCCTCCTAGTGGGACTAGGAAAGGGGAGTCCTACTCCCACTAGGAGGAGGACTCCTCCTCTTGGTGCGCCCTCCTAGGACCGGCCAGCCTCCCCCCTTGCTCCTTTATATATGGGGGCAGGGGCGCCCCATGGACACACAAGTCGATCATTGATCTTTTAGCCGTGTGCGGTGCCCCCCTCCACCATGATCCACCTCGGTCATATCGTAGCAGTGCTTAGGTGAAGCCCTGTGTCGGTAGCTTCATCAACACCGACATCACGCCGTCGTGCTGGTGGAACTCTCCCTCGAAGCTCTACTGGATCGTGAGTTCGTGGGACGTCACCCAGCTGAACGTGTGCAGATCGCGGAGGTGTCATATGTTCGGTACTAGGATCGGTCGATCGTGAAGACGTACGACTACATCAACCGCGTTGTCATAACGCTTCCGCTTATGGTCTACGAGGGTACGTGGACGACACTCTCCCCTCTCATTGCTATGCATCACCATGATCTTGCATGTGCGTAGGAATTTTTTTGAAATTACTGCATTCCCCAAAAGTGGCATCCGAGCCAGGTTTATGCATAGATGTTATATGCACGAGTAGAACACAAAGGAGTGGTGGGTGTGGGTATATATACTGTTGGGGAACGTAGTAATTTCAAAAAAATTCCTACGCACACGCAAGATCATGGTGATGCATAGCAACGAGAGGGGAGAGTATTGTCCACGTACCCTCGTAGACCGAAAGCGGAAGCGTTAGCACAACGCGGTTGATGTAGTCATACGTCTTCACGATCCGACCGATCAAGTACCGAACGTACGACACCTCCAAGTTCAGCACACGTTCAGCCCGATGACGTCCCTCGAACTCCGATCCAGCTGAGTGTTGAGAGAGAGAGTTTCGTCAGCACGATGGCGTGGTGACGATGATGATGTTCTACCGACGCAGGGCTTCGCCTAAGCACCGCTATAGTATTATCGAGGTGGACTATGGTGGAGGGGGGTACCGCACACGGCTAAAAGATCAAACGATCAATTGTTGTGTCTCTAGGGTGCCCCCTGCCCCTGTATATAAAGGAGCAAGGGGGGAGGTGCGCCGGCCAGGAGGAGTCCTACTCCCACCGGGAGTAGGACTCCCTCCCTTTTGCTTGTTGGATTAGGAGAAGAGGGGGAAAGAGGTGGAGGAAAAGAAGGAAGGGGGGGGGGGCGCCCCCCTCTCCTTGTCCTATTCGGACTAGGGGGAGGGGGGGCGGCCCTTGCCCTGGCGGCCTCTCCTCTTCTCCACTAAGGCCCACTATGGCCCATTAACCCCCCCCCCCCCCCCGGGGGGGGGGGTTCCGGTAACCCCTCCAGTACTCCGGTAAAATCCCGATTTCACACGGAACATTTCCGATATCCAAATATAGGCTTCCAATATATCAATCTTCTTGTCTCGACCATTTCGAGACTCCTCGTCATGTCCGTGATCATATCCGAGACTCCGAACAACCTTCGGTACATCAAAACATATAAACTCATAATATATCTGTCATCGAAATGTTAAGCGTGCGGACCCTACGGGTTCGAGAACTATGTAGACATGACTGAGACACCTCTCCGGTCAATAACCAATAGCGGAACCTGGATGCTCATATTGGCTCCCACATATTCTACGAAGATCTTTATCGGTCAGACCGCATAACAACATACGTTGTTCCCTTTGTCATCGGTATGTTACTTGCCCGAGATTCGATCGTCGGTATCTCAATACCTAGTTCAATCTCGTTACCGGCAAGTTTCTTTACTCGTTCTATAATACATCATCCCGCAACTAACTCATTAGTTGCAATGCTTGCAAGGCTTAAGTGATGTGTATTACCGAGAGGGCCCAGAGATACCTCTCCGATAATAGGAGTGACAAATCCTAATCTCAAAATACGCCAACCCAACAAGTACCTTCAGAGACACCTGTAGAGCACCTTTATAATCACCCAGTTATGTTGTGATGTTTGGTAGCACACAAAGTGTTCCTCCGGTAAACGGGAGTTGCATAATCTCATAGTCATAGGAACATGTATAAGTCATGAAGAAAGCAATAGCAACATACTAAACGATCGAGTGCTAAGCTAACGGAATGGGTCAAGTCAATCACATCATTCTCCTAATGATGTGATCCCGTTAATCAAATGACAACTCATGTTAATGGCTAGGAAACATAACCATCTTTGATCAACGAGCTCGTCAAGTAGAGGCATACTAGTGACACTCTGTTTGTCTATGTATTCACACAAGTATTATGTTTCCGGTTAATACAATTCTAGCATGAATAATAAACATTTATCATGATATAAGGAAATAAATAATAACTTTATTATTGCCTCTAGGGCATATTTCCTTCAGTCTCCCACTTGCACTAGAGTCAATAATCTAGATTACACAGTAATGATTCTAACACCCATGGAGCCTTGGTGCTGATCATGTTTTGCTCGTGGAAGAGGCTTAGTCAACGGGTCTGCAACATTCAGATCCATATGTATCTTGCAAATTTCTATGTCTCCCACCTGGACTAGATCCCGGATGGAATTGAAGCGTCTCTTGATGTGCTTGGTTCTCTTGTGAAATGTGGATTCCTTCGCCAACGCAATTGCACCAGTATTGTCACAAAAGATTTTTATTGGACCCGATGCACTAGGTATGACACCTAGATCGGATATTAACTACTTCATCCAGACTCCTTCATTTGCTCCTTCCGAAGCAGCTATGTACTCCGCTTCACACGTAGATCCCGCCACAATGCTTTGTTTAGAACCGCACCAACTGACAGCTCCATCGTTCAATGTAAACATGTATCCAGTTTGTGATTTAGAATCGTCCGGATTAGTGTCAAAGCTTGCATCGATGTAACCATTTACGACTAGCTCTTTGTCACCTCCATAAACGAGAAACATATCCTTAGTCCTTTTCAGGTATTTCAGGATGTTCTTGACCGCTGTCCAGTGATCCACTCCTGGATTACTTTGGTACCTCCCTCCTAGACTTATAGCAAAGCACACATCAGGTCTAGTACACAGCATTGCATACATGATAGAGCCTATGGCTGAAGCATAGGGAACATCTTTCATCTTCTCTCTATCTTCTGCAGTGGTCGGGCATCGAGTCTTACTCAACTTCACACCTTGTAACATAGGCAAGAACCCTTTCTTTGCTTGATCCATTTTGAACTTTTTTAAAACTTTGTCAAGGTATGTGCTTTGTGAAAGTCCAATTAAGTGTCTTGATCTATCTCTATAGATCTTGATGCCCAATATATAAGCAGCTTCACCGAGGTCTTTCATTGAAAAACTCTTATTCAAGTATCCCTTTATGCTATCCAGAAATTCTACATCATTTCCAATCAATAATATGTCATCCACATATAATATCAGAAATGCTACAGAGCTCCCACTCACTTTCTTGTAAATACAGGCTTCTCCAAAAGTATGTACAAAACCAAATGCTTTGATCACACTATCAAAGCGTTTATTCCAACTCCGAGAGGCTTGCACCAATCCATAAATGGATCGCTGGAGCTTGCACACTTTGTTAGCTCCCTTTGGATTGACAAAACCTTCCGGTTGCATCATATACAACTCTTCTTCCAGAAATCCATTCAGGAATGCAATTTTGACATCCATTTGCCAAATTTCATAATCATAAAATGCAGCAATTGCTAACATGATTTGGAATGACTTAAGCATCGCTACGGGTGAGAAAGTCTCATCGTAGTCAATCCCTTGAACTTGTCGAAAACCTTTTGCAATAAGTCGAGCTTTATAGACAGTAACATTACCGTCAGCGTCAGTCTTCTTCTTGAAGATCCATTTATTCTCAATGGCTTGCCGATCATCGGGCAAGTCAACCAAAGTCCACACTTTGTTCTCATACATGGATCCCATCTCAGATTTCATGGCCTCAAGCCATTTCGCGGAATCTGGGCTCACCATCGCTTCTTCATAGTTCATAGGTTCGTCATGGTCTAGTAACATAACCTCCAGAACATGATTACCGTACCACTCTGGTGCGGATCTTACTCTGGTTGACCTACGAGGTTCAGTAACAACTTGATCTGAAGTTCCATGATCATCATCATTAACTTCCTCACTAATTGGTGTAGGCGTCACAGGAACCGGTTTCTGTGATGAACTACTTTCCAATATGGGAGCAGGTACAGTTACCTCATCAAGTTCTACTTTCCTCCCACTCACTTCTTTCGAGTGAAACTCCTTCTCTAGAAAGGATCCATTCTTAGCAACGAATGTCTTGCCTTCGGACCTGTGATAGAAGGTGTACCCAACAGTCTCCTTTGGGTATCCTATGAAGACACATTTCCCCGATTTGGGTTCGAGCTTATCAGGTTGAAGCTTTTTCACATAAGCATCGCAGCCCCAAACTTTAAGAAACGACAACTTTGGTTTCTTGCCAAACCACAGTTCATAAGGTGTCGTCTCAATGGATTTCGATGGTGCCCTATTTAACATGAATGCAGCCGTCTCTAAAGCATAACCCCAAAATGATAGCGGTAAATTAGTAAGAGACATCATAGATCACACCATATCTAGTAAAGTACGATTACGACGTTCGGACACACCATTACGCTGTGGTGTTCCGGGTGGCGTGAGTTGCGAAACTATTCCGCATTGTTTCAAATGTAGACCAAACTCGTAACTCAAATATTCTCCTCCACGATCAGATCGTAGAAACTTTATTTTCTTGTTACGATGATTTTCAACTTCACTCTGAAATTCTTTGAACTTTTCAAATGTTTCAGACTTATGTTTCATTAAGTAGATATACCCATATCTGCTCAAATCATCTGTGAAGGTGAGAAAATAACGACATCCGCCGCGAGCCTCAACATTCATCGGACCACATACATCTGTATGTATGATTTCTAACAAATCTGTTGCTCTCTCCATAGTACCGGAGAACGGTGTTTTAGTCATCTTTCCCATGAGGCACGGCTCGCAAGTACCAAGTGATTCATAATCAAGTGGTTCCAAAAGTCCATCAGTATGGAGTTTCCTCATGCGCTTTACACCGATATGACCTAAACGACAGTGCCACAAATAAGTTGCACTGTCATTATCAACTCTGCATCTTTTGGCTTCAATATTATGAATATGTGTATCACTACTATCGAGATTCATAAAAAATAGACCACTCTTCAAGGGTGCATGACCATAAAAGATATTACTCATATAAATAGAACAACCATTATTCTCCGATGAATAACCGTCTAGGATCAAACAAGATCCAGATATAATGTTCATGCTCAATGCTGGCACCAAATAACAATTATTTAGGTCTAATACTAATCCCGAAGGTAGATGTAGAGGTAGCGTGCCGACGACGATCACATCGACTTTGGAACCGTTTCCCACATGCATCGTCACCTCGTCCTTGGCCAGTGTTCGCTTAATCCGTAGTCCCTGTTTTGAGTTGCAAATATTAGCAACAGAACCAGTATCAAATACCCAGGTGCTACTACGAGCTCTGGTAAGGTACACATCAATAACATGTATATCACATATACCTTTGTTCTCCTTGCCATCCTTCTTATCCGCCAAATACTTGGGGCAGTTCCGCTTCCAGTGACCAGTCTGCTTGCAGTAGAAGCACTTAGTCTTAGGCTTAGGTCCAGACTTGGGTTTCTTCTCTTGAGCAGCAACTTGCTTGCTGTTCTTCTTGAAGTTCCCCTTCTTCTTCCCTTTGCCTTTTTTCTTGAAACTGGTGGTCTTATTGACCATCAACACTTGATGCTCCTTTTTGATTTCTACCTCCGCAGCCTTTAGCATTGCGAAGAGCTCGGGAATCGTCTTATCCATCCCTTGCATGTTATAGTTCATCACGAAGCTGTTGTAGCTTGGTGGAAGTGATTGAAGAATTCTGTCAATGACGCTATCATCCGGAAGATTAACTCCCAGTTGAATCAAGTGATTGCTATACCCAGACATTTTGAGTATATGCTCACTGACAGAACTATTCTCCTCCATCTTGCGGCTGTAAAACTTATTGGAGACTTCATATCTCTCAATCCGGGCATTTGCTTGAAATATTAACTTCAACTCCCGAAACATCTCATATGCTCCATGACGTTCAAAGCGTCGTTGAAGTCCCAGTTCTAAGCTGACGGTAATGGATCTTCAAGAAGAAGACTGACGCTGACGGTAATGTTACTGTCTACAAAGCTCGACTTGTTGCGAAAGGTTTTCGACAAGTTCAAGGAGTTGACTACGATGAGACTTTCTCACCCGTAGCGATGCTTAAGTCCATCCGAATCATGTTAGCAATTGCTGCATTTTATGATTATGAAATTTGGCAAATGGATGTAAAGACTGCATTCCTGAATGGATTTCTGGAAGAGGAGTTGTATATGATGCAACCTGAAGGTTTTATCGATCCAAAGGATGCTAACAAAGTGTGTAAGCTCCAGCAATCCATCTATGGACTAGTGCAAGCATCTCGGAGTTGGAATAAACATTTTGATAGTGTGAGCAAAGCATATGGTTTATACAGACTTTTGGAGAAGCATGTATTTACAAGAAAGTGAGTGGGAGCTATGTAGCATTTCTAATATTATATGTGGATGACATATTATTGATTGGAAATGATATAGAATTTCTGGATAGCATAAAAGGATATTTGCATAAGAGCTTTTCAATGAAAGACCTCGGTGAAGCTGCTTATATATTGGGCATCAAGATCTATAGAGATAGATCAAGCCGCTTAATTGGACTTTCACAAAGCACATACCTTGATAAAGTTTTGAAAAATTTCAAAATGGATCAAGCAAAGAAAGGGTTCTTGCCTATGTTACAAGGTGTGAAGTTGAGTCAGACTCAATGCCCGACCACTGTAGAAGATAGAGAGAAAATTAAAGGTGTTCCCTATGCTTCAGCCATAGGCTCTATCATGTATGCAATGCTGTGTACCAGACCTGATGTGTGCCTTGATATTAGTTTAGCAGGGAGGTGCCAAAGTAATCCAGGAGTGGATCACTTGACGGCGGTCAAGAACATCCTGAAATATCTAAAAAAGGACTAAGGATATGTTTCTAGTTTATGGAGGTGACAAAGAGCTCATCATAAATGGTTACGTCTATGCAAGCTTTGACACTGATCCGGAAGACTCCAAGTCACAAACCGGATACGTGTTTATATTGAACGGTGGAGCTGTCAGTTGGTGCAGTTCTAAGCAAAGCGTCGTGGCGGGATCTACATGCGAAGTGGAGTACATAGTTGCTTCGGAAGCAGCAAATGAAGGAGTCTGTATGAAGGAGTTCATATCCGATCTAGGTGTCATACCTAGTGCATCAGGTCCAATGAAAATATTTTGTGACAATACTGGTGGAATTGCCTTGGCAAAGGAATCCAGATTCCACAAGAGAACCAAGCACATCAAGAGCCGCTTCTATTCCATCCGTGATCAAGTCAAGGAGGGAGACATAGAGATTTGCAAGATACATACGGATCTAAATGTTGCAGACCCATTGACTAAGCCTCTCTCACGAGCAAAACATGTTCATCACCAAGGCTCCATGAGTGTTAGAATCATTACTGTGTAATCTAGATTATTCACTCTAGTGCAAGTGGGAGACTGAAGGAAATATGCCCTAGAGGCAATATTAAAGTTGTTATTTATATTTCCTTATATCATGATAAATGTTTATTATTCATGCTAGAATTGTATTAACCGAAAACTTTGTACATGTGTGAATACATAGACAAACATAGTGTCACTAGTATGCCTCTACTTGACTAGCTCACTGAATCAAAGATGGTTAAGTTTCCTAACCATAGACATGACTTGTCATTTGATTAACGGGATCACATCATTAGATAATGATGTGATTGACTTGACCCATTCCGTTAGACATGTGTAAATACATAGACAAACAGAGTGTCACTAGTATGCCTCTACTTGACTAGCTCGTTAATCAAAGATGGTTATGTTTCCTAACCATAGACAAAGAGTTGTTATTTGATTAACGGGATCACATCATTAGGAGAATGATGTGATTGACTTGACCCATTCCGTTAGCTTAGCAATCAATCATTTAGTATGATGCTATTGCTTTCTTCATGACTTATACATGTTCCTATGACTATGAGATTATGCAACTCCCGAATACCGGAGGAACACTTTGTGTGCTACCAAACGTCACAACGTAACTGGGTGATTATAAAGGTGCTCTACAGGTGTCTCCGATGGTACTTGTTGAGTTGGCATAGATCGAGATTAGGATTTGTCACTCTGATTGTCGAAGAGGTATCTCTGGGCCCTCTCGCTAATGCACATCACTATAAGCCTTGCAAGCAATGCAACTAATGAGTTAGTTATGGGATGGTGTATTACGGAACGAGTAAAGAGACTTGTCGGTAACGAGATTGAACTAGGTATTGAGATACCGACGATCAAATCTCGGGCAAGTAACATACCGATGACAAAGGGAACAACGTATGTTGTTATGCGGTTTGACCGATAAAGATCTTCGTGGAATATGTAGGAACCAATTGAGCATCTAGGTTCCGCTATTGGTTATTGATCGGAGTGAGTCTCGGTCATGTCTACATAGTTCTCGAACCCGTAGGGTCCGCACGCTTAACGTTAGGTGACGATCAGTATTATTAGTTTATGTATTTTGATGTACCAAAGGTAGTTCGGAGTCCCGTATGTGATCACGGACATGACGAGGAGTCTTGAAATGGTCGAGACATAAAGATCGATATATTGGACGACTATATTCTGACACCAGAAGGGTTTCAGATGATCTCGGAGAAAACTAGAGTGCCGGAGGTGTTACCGGAACCCCCCCGGGGACTAATGGGCCTTAATGGGCCCTAGTGGAGAGAGAGAGGGGCCGGCCAGGGCAGGTCGCGCGCCCCCTCCCCTTGAGTCCGAATAGGACAAGGAAGGGGGGGGGGCCCCTTGCCTTTGCCCTCTGCCACTCCTTCCTTCCCCCTCCTAGTGGGACTAGGAAAGGGGAGTCCTACTCCCACTAGGAGGAGGACTCCTCCTCTTGGCGCATCCTCCTAGGGCCGGCCGGCCTCCCCCTTGCTCCTTTATATACGGGGGCAGGGGGCACACCATGGACACACAAGTTGATCATTGATCTTTTAGTTGTGTGCGGTGCCCCCCTCCACCATAATCCACCTCGGTCATATAGTAGCGGTGCTTAGGCGAAGCCCTGCGTCGGTAGCTTCATCAACATCGTCATCACGCCGTCGTGCTGACGGAACTCTCCTTCCAAGCTCTACTGGATCGTGAGTTCGTGGGACGTCACCGAGCTGAACATGTGCAGATCGCGGAGGTGCCATACGTTCGGTACTAGGATCGGTCGATCGTGAACACGTACGACTAAATCAACCGCATTGTCATAATGCTTCCGCTTATGGTCTACGAGGGTACGTGGAATACACTCTCCCCTCTCGTTGCTATGCATTGATACGTCTCCAACGTATCTATAATTTTTGATTGTTACATGCTATTATATTATCTGTTTTGGATGTTAATGGGCTTATTTATACACTTTTATATTATTTTTGGGACTAACCTACTAACCCAAGGCCAGTGCAAATTGCTGTTTTTTTTGCGTATTTCAGTGTTTCGCAGAAAAGGAATACCAAACGGAATCCAAACGGAATGAAACCTTCGGGAGAGTTATTTTTGGAACAAACATGATCCACAAGACTTGGAGTGGATGTCAAGCAACCAACGAGGAGGCCACAAGGCAGGGGGGCGCCTACCCCCTGGGTGCGCCCTTCACCCTCGTGGGCCCCTCGTGGCTCCACCGACCTACTTCTTCCTCCTATATATGTCCACATACCCCGAAAACATCCAAGAGCACCACAAAACCCTATTTCCACCGCAGCAACCTTCTGTACCCAAGAGATCCCATCTTGCGGCCTTTTTCAAAGCTTTGCCGGAGGGGGCATCGATCACGGAGGGCTTCTACATCAACACCATAGCCTCTCCGACGATGTGTGAGTAGTTTACCTCAGACCTTCGGGTCCATAGTTATTATCTAGATGGCTTCTTCTCTCTTTGGATCTCAATACAATGTTCTCCTCAATCTTCTTGGAGATCTATTTGATGTAACTCTTTTTGCGGTGTGTTTGTTGAGATCCGATGAATTGTGGGTTTATGATCAAGTTTATCTATGAACAGTATTTGATTCTTCTCTGAAATCTTTTATGTATGATTGGTTATCTTTGCAAGTCTCTTCGAATTATCAGTTTGGTTTGGCCTACTAGATTGATCTTTCTTGCAATGGGAGAAGTGCTTAGCTTTGGGTTCAATCTTGCGGTGTCCTTTCCCAATGACAGCAGGGGCAGCAAGGCACGTATTGTATTGTTGCCATCAAGGATAAAAGATGGGGTTTATATCATATTGCTTGAGTTTATCCCTCTACATCATGTCATCTTGTCTAATGCGTTACTCTGTTCTTATGAACTTAATACTCTAGATGCATGCTGGATAGCGGTTGATGTGTGGAGTAATAGTAGTAGATGCAGAATCGTTTCGGTCTACTTGTCGTGGACGTGATGCCTATATACATGATCATGCCTAGATATTCTCATAATTATTCACTATTCTATCAATTGCTCGACAGTAATTCGTTCACCCACCGTAATACTTATGCTATCTTGAGAGAAGCCACTAGTGAAACCTATGGCCCCAGGGTCTATCTTTTATCATATAAGTTTCCAATCTATTTTATTTTGCAATCTTTACTTTCAATCTATATCATAAAATACCAAAAATATTTATCTTATTATTATTATCTCTATCAGATCTCACTCTCGTAAGTGATCGTGAAGGGATTGACAAGCCCTTTATCACATTGGTTGCGAGGTTCTTATTTGTTTGTGTAGGTACGAGGGACTTGTGCGTAGTCTCCTACTGGATTGATACCTTGGTTCTCAAAAACTGAGGGAAATACTTACGCTACTTTGCTGCATCACCCTTTCCTCTTCAAGGGAAAACCAACGCAGTGCTCAAGAGGTAGCAAGAAGGATTTCTGGCGCCGTTGCTGGGGAGATCTACCACAAGTCAAGACATACCAAGTACCCATCACAAACTCTTATCCCTCGCATTACATTATTTGCCATTTGCCTCTCATTTTCCTCTCCCCCACTGCACCCTTGATGTTTTATTCGCCCTCTTTTTCCGTCCCCCTTCTATTTTCTAGTTCGTCTCTTTTCGCTTGCTTCTTGTGTGCTTGTGTGTTGGATTGCTTGTCATGATGGCTCAAGATAATACTAAATCGTGTGACTTTTCTAATACCAACAATAATGATTTTTTTAGCACTCCGATTGCTCCTCTTACCGATGTTGAATCTTGTGAAATTAATGCTACTTTACTGAATCTTGTCATGAAAGATCCATTTCCCGGCCTTCCTAGTGAAGATGCCGCTACCCATCTGAACAACTTTGTTGATTTGTGTGATATGCAAAAGAAGAAAGATGTGGATAATGATATTGTTAAATTGAAGCTATTCCTGTTTTCGCTTAGAGATCGTGCTAAAACTTGGTTTTCCTCTTTGCCTAAAAATAGCATTGATTCATGGAATAAGTGCAAAGATGATTTTATCTCTAAGTATTTTCCTCCCGCTAAGATCATCTCTCTTAGGAACAATATTATGAATTTTAAGCAACTTGATCATGAACATGTTGCACAAGCTTGGGAGAGGATGAAATTAATGATCCGTAATTGCCCTACACATGGTTTGAATTTATGGATGATCATACAAAAATTTTATGTTGGATTGAATTTTTCTTCTAGAAATCTTTTAGATTCGACTGTGGGAGGCACTTTTATGGAAATCACCTTAGGAGAAGCTACTAAACTCCTAGATAATATTATGGTTAATTATTCTCAATGGCACACTGAAAGATCTACTACTAAAAAGGTGCATGCAATAGAAGAAATTAATGTTTTGAGTGGAAAGATGGATGAACTTATGAAATTGTTTGCTAGTAAGAGTGTTTCTTCTCATCCTAATGATATGCCTTTGTCTACTTTGATTGAGAATAATAATGAATCTATGGATGTGAATTTTGTTGTTAGGAACAATTTTGGTAATTGTTCTTTGATAGATTGTATTTCCTTGTTGCAATCCATGCTAAATTCCCCGCATGCTTATAATCAAAATAAAGCTTTTACTAAACATATCATTGATGCTTTAATGCAATCTTATGAAGAAAAGCTTGGATTGGAAGTTTCTATCCCTAGAAAACTTTATGATGAGTGGGAACCAACTACTAAAATTAAAATTAAAGATCATGAATGCTATGCTTTATGTGATTTGGGTGCTAGTGTTTCCACGATTCCAAAAACTTTGTGTGATGTGTTAGGTTTCCGTGAATTCGATGATTGTTCTTTAAATTTGCATCTTGCGGATTCCACTATTAAGAACCCTATGGGAAGAATTAATGATGTTCTTATTGTTGCAAATAGGAATTATGTGCCCATAGATTTCATTGTTCTTGATATTGATTGCAATCCTACATGTCCCATTATTCTTGGTAGACCTTTCCTTAGAACGATTGGTGCAATTAATAATATGAAAGAAGGAAATGTTAGATTCCAATTTCCGTTAAGGAAAGGCATGGAACACTTTCCTAGAAATAGAAATAAAATTACCTTATGAATCTATTATGAGAGCCACTTATGGATTGCATACCAAAGATGATAATACATAGATCTGTTCTTGCTTTTATGCCTAGCTAGGGGCGTTAAACGATAACGCTTGTTGGGAGGCAACCCAATTTTATTTTTGTTCCTTGCTTTTTGGTTCTATTTAGTAATAAATAATTTATCTAGCCTCTGATTAGATGTGGTTTTATGCTTTTAAGGTACCAAACCCGCTCCAGGAGCAACGCTAGATGTTATGAATGTCTGGCAAGAGCAAAGCTAATGACTACTCGATATTCAGTGTGCCATGCTTTATGGCTTAGAACGGGGACTTCAACGACGCTTTGAACGTCATGGAGCATATGAGATGTTCTAGGAGTTGAAGTTAATATTTCAAGCAAATGCCCGGATTGAGAGATATGAAGTCTCCAATAAGTTCTACAGCTGCAAGATGGAGGAGAATAGTTCTGTCAGTGAACATATACTCTAAATGTCTGGGTATTATAATCACTTGATTCAACTGGGAGTTAATCTTCCGGATGATAGTGTCATTGACAGAATTCTTCAATCACTGCCACCAAGCTACAAGAGCTTCGTGATGAACTATAATATGCAAGGGATGGATAAGACTATTCCCGAGCTCTTCGCGATGCTAAAGGCTGCGGAGGTAGAAATCAAGAAGGAGCATCAAGTGTTGATGGTCAACAAGACCACCAGTTTCAAGAAAAAAGGTAAAGGGAAGAAGAGGAACTTCAAGAAGAACGGCAAGAAAGTTGCTGCTCAAGTGAAGAAGCCTAAGTCTGGACCTAAGCCTGAGACTGAGTGCTTCTACTGCAAAGGGACTGGTCACTGGAAGCGGAACTACCCCAAGTATTTGGCGGATAAGAAGGATGGCAAGGTGAACAAAGGTATATGTGATATACATGTTATTGACGTGTACCTTACTAATGCTCGCAGTAGCACCTGGGTATTAGATGTCGGTTCTGTTGCTAATATCTACAACTCGAAACAGGGACTACGGATTAAGCGAAGATTAGCTAAGGACGAGGTGACGATGCGCGTGGGAAATGGTTCCAAAGTCGATGTGATCGCGGTCAGCACGCTACCTCTACATCTACCTTCGGGATTAGTTTTAGACCTGAATAATTGTTATTTGGTGCCAGCATTGAGCATGAACATTATATCTGGATCTTGTTTGATGCGAGACGGTTATTCATTTAAATCTGAGAATAATGGTTGTTCTATTTATATGAGTAATATCTTTTATGGTCATGCACCCTTGAAGAGTGGTCTATTTTTGATGAATCTCGGTAGTAGTGATACACATATTCATAATATTGAAGCCAAAAGATACAGAGTTGATAATGATAGTGCAACTTATTTGTGGCACCGCCGTTTAGGTCATATTGGTGTAAAGCGCATGAAGAAACTCCATTCCGATGGACTTTTGGAATCACTTGATTATGAATCACTTGGTACTTGCGAACCATGCCTCATGGGCAATATGACTAAAACGCCGTTCTCCGGAACAATGGAGCGAGCAACAGATTTGTTGGAAATCATACATACTGATGTATGTGGTCCGATGAATATAGAGGCTCGTGGCGGGTATCGTTATTTTCTCACCTTCACAAATGATTTGAACAGATATGGGTATATCTACTTAATGAAACATAAGTCTAAAACATTTGAAAAGTTCAAAGAATTTCAGAGTGAAGTGGAAAATCATCGTAACAAGAAAATCAAGTTTCTACGATCTGATCATGGAGGAGAATCTTTGAGTTATGAGTTTGGTCTTCATTTGAAACAATGCGGAATAGTTTTGCAACTCATGCCACCCGGGTCACCACAGCGTAATGGTGTGTCCAAACGTCGTAATCGTACTTTACTAGATATGGTGCGATCTATGATGTCTCTTACTGCTTTACCGCTATTGTTTTGGGGTTATCCTTTAGAGACGGCTGCATTCACGTTAAATAGGGCACCATCTAAATCCGTCGAAATGACGCCTTATGAACTGTGGTTTGGCAAGAAACCAAAGTTGTCGTTTCTTAAAGTTTGGGGCTGCGATGCTTATGTGAAAAAGCTTCAACCTGATAAGCTCGATGCCAAATCAGAGAAATGTGTCTTCATAGGATACCCAAAGGAGACTGTTGGGTACACCTTCTATCACAGATTCGAAGGCAAGACATTCGTTGCTAGGAATGGATCCTTTCTAGAGAAGGAGTTTCTCTCGAAAGAAGTGAGTGGGAGGAAAGTAGAACTTGATGAGGTTAATGTACCTGCTCCCTTATTAGAAAGTAGTTCATCACAGAAATCCGTTCCTGTGACTCCTACACCAATTAGTGGGGAAGCTGACGATGATGATCATGTAACTTCAGATCAAGTTACTACCGAACCTCATAGGTCAAGCAGAGTAAGATCCGCACCAGAGTGGTACGGTAATCCTGTTCTGGAGGTCATGTTACTTGACCATGACGAGCCTACGAACTTTGAGGAAGCGATGATGAGCCTAGATTCTGCAAAATGGCTTGAGGCCATGAAATCTGAGATGGGATCCATGTATGAGAACAAAGTGTGGACTTTGGTTGACTTTCCCGATGATCGGCAAGCCATCGAGAATAAATGGATCTTCAAGAAGAAGACTAAAGCTGACGGTAATGTTACTGTCTACAAAGCTCGACTTGTTGCAAAAGGTTTTCGACAAGTTCAAGGAGTTGACTATGATGAGACTTTCTCACCCGTAGCGATGCTTAAGTTCGTCCGAATCATGTTAGCAATTGCCGCATTTTATGATTATGAAATTTGGCAAATGGATGTAAAGACTACATTCCTGAATGGATTTCTAGAAGAGGAGTTGTATATGATGCAACCTGAAGGTTTTATCGATCCAAAGGATGCTAACAAAGTGTGTAAGCTCCAGCGATCCATCTATGGACTGGTGCAAGCATCTCGGAGTTGGAATAAACATTTTTATAGTGTGATCAAAGCATATGGTTTATACATACTTTTGGAGAAGCATGTATTTACAAGAAAGTGAGTGGGAGCTCTGTAGCATTTCTAATATTAGCAGTTGTTTCGTATGCTTCCCGACAGTTTAAGGCCCATGAGTTGAATTATGCTACGCATGATTTGGAGTTAGCAGCTGTAGTGCACACATTGAAGACTTGGAGACATTTTCTCATTGGAAACCATTGTGAGGTGTACACGGATCACAAGAGTTTGAAGTACATCTTCACGCAGAAGGAGTTGAATCTCAGGCAAAGAAGATGGTTGGAGCTCATCAAGGATTATGACATGAGATTGCATTATCACCTCGGAAAGGCTAACGTAGTAGCCGATGCATTGAGCCGCAAGAGCCATGTCAACACCCTAATGACCAGAGAGTTACCAAAGGAGTTAGCCAAGGATCTTCGTGAGCTATGATTGGAGATACTTCCGAGAGGCTATGTAGCAGCATTGGAGATTCAGTCTACTCTGATAGATAAGATTAGAGAAGCTCAGAAGACCAACAAGGAGATTGCCTCTATTGAGAAAATGAGCAAGGGAAAAGCTAAAGGATTTCGTGAGGATGAACATGATACCTTATGGTTTGAGGACCGCGTTTATGTGCCCAATGACCCGGAGATCAGGAAGTTAATTTTGCAAGAGGCCCATGATTCGTCATACTCGATTCACCCAGGAAATACCAAGATGTATTTGGATTTGAAAGACACTTTTTGGTGGACCAAAATGAAGAAGGATATTGCAGAGTATGTAGCCGTTTGTGATGTATGTCAGAGAGTAAAGGCAGCGCATCAGAAGCCAGCAGGATTGCTACAGCCATTGCCGATACCCGAATGGAAGTGGGATAAGCTAGGCATGGATTTTATCACGGGATTACCCAGGACCCGCTCAGGCTATGACTCGATATGGGTTGTAATCGATCGCTTGACAAAGGTAGCCCATTTCATCCCAGTAAAGACCACTTACACCAGTGCTAAGTAGGCAAAGATATACATGACCAGGATTGTATGTCGGCATGGAGTTCCAAGGAGCATTGTATCAGATAGAGGAACCCAGTTTACCTCAAAGTTCTGGAATCAGTTGCACGAAACTTTGGGTACCAGGCTAGAGTTCAGTACAGCTTTTCATCCGCAGACCGATAGACAGACCGAGAGAGTCAATCAGATTTTGGAGGATATGCTGAGAGCTTGTGCGCCAGATTATGGATCTAGTTGGGATGACAACTTGCCATATGCTGAGTTCTCTTACAACAATAGTTATCAATCCAGTTTGAAGATGGCCCCTTTTGAAGCCTTGTACGGAAGACGGTGCAGAACACCATTGTTGTGGGATGAAATTGGAGACCGCCAATTGTTTGGACCAGATTTGATTAAGGAGTCTGAACAGAAAGTGAAGTTGATTCGCGATAGGCTCAAGGTAGCCTAGTCCAGGCAGAAGAGCTATGCAGATTCTAAACGCAAGGAGACAGTTTATGAAGTCGGAGACAGAGTTTATCTTCCTGTATCCCCGTTTCGAGGAGTTAAGCACTTTGGAGTTAAGGGAAAATTAGCGCCACATTTTGTGGGACTATACAAAGTTTTGGAACGCATGGGAGAAGTTGCTTATAAATTGGAATTGCCTGAGGGATTGTCAGGAGTTCACGATGTGTTCCACGTTTCCAAGTTGAAGAAGTGCCACGCAGAGATGGCTGATACACCACTAAGAGATACAGTGCCGTTGGAAGCGATTCAGTTGGATAGTGATTTGACCAACGAGGAGAAACCAGTCTAGATTCTCGAATATGCCAGCCGAGTCACCAGCGGCAAGGTTATCAGGTTTTGTAAAGTTCAGTGGAGTCACCACACCAAGGATGAAGCCACCTAGGAGCGAGAGGAAGATCTGCTGAAGGACCACCCTCACCTATTTTCTAGCCAACCCGAATCTCGAGGGCGAGATTCATCTTAAGGGGGGGTAGGTTTGTAACATCCCAAATTTTCAATTTGGAATGTTATACATAGATCATCATTGCATATCATATTTTATTTGCATTTTGGCTTGATCCTAGAAATCCTACGCAACTCAAGGACCCATGGAGAGAGTTGGGGATTTCGTTATTTTCATATTTGGGGTTTTCTCAAATTTTGAAAATAGGATCATTTGATTTAATTATTTTATCTTCAATAATTCCAATTATAAAAATAAGTGAGAGGGAATAAAATGACTTTCCCAAATTAAAGGAATATTGAGGATTTAATAAAAAAATCAAATAAGATTTTTATTTTGGAGTTTTTCGCTGTTTTATTTAAATTTAGGAAAAATACGCGTTTTTCAAAATTGTATTTAGGCCCCAAATAAATGTTCACCTTGTCCGACTTGATTTTAGAAGTCAGGGAAAATTTATATCAGGATTTTTGGAGTCCATTTGGTATTTCTTTTATTTGTTTTTCTGCGTGAAACTATTTTAAAAAAAAGAACCGACCTAGCCGGGCCGTACCCGACCCGGACTCTAGCCCGGCCGGCCTTTATAAGCCGGGGGAGCCCAGCCCCGCCCTAACCCTAGCCGCTGCCGCCTCGCTACCGCCGCCTCGCGCCGCGTGCCGCCGCCGCCGACGGCCGCCGCCCCGCCGGAGTTCGCCGCCGACGGAGGTAGCCGCCGCCGCCGTCGGTCTTCACCGGTTAACCGCCCCGGTTTTTTTAAAACCGCGGTCGTTTTCTTTTTTAGATCGGTTTATTTTTTCCCGGTTTAGTTTAATTAGCGGACGTTCGTCCGTACGTTCATTTTAATGAACGGTTTTCGTCGTTTAGCCGCAGACAGCGAACGCTCGTTCGTTAGCCTGTTCGTCGTTTTTTCTTTTTCTCGGATTTTCCGCAATTATTTCTGATCGCGATTTCTGATCCGATTTTCGTTTTAGTTTAGCTTTTCGCTCGTTTATCGGAATCAGGCGATTCAAGCGCCTAGAGTTTCATCTTGAAACCCTCTTTCCGTTTAACCAACTCAAACAAGTTTTTGCTTCTGTAAAATTTGACTTAGATCCAGATTAGTAAACGAAGCTTGTTTCTTTAGCCGTTTGACTTTCGTTGTTTCGTTTGATTTGATTCTTTTTGCAAACCAGAGTTCTTAAGTTGAACTTTCTAGTTAGATCTCTTATTTTGAGTTTTACCTGTGCATTAGATGAGTACTTATTGTTTGCTTCTTTGTTTGTTTGCGTTAGAGTACCCGGAGTGCACCGCTTGCTACTTCGAATCTCTAGGTTTCGCGGATTATCAGCAAGGCAAGTAACACTTTGATCATACCTCTTACTACCCAGTTTTATTGCATTAGATCAATCCTCAAACATTGCATGAATAGGATCTAATTAAATTGTGGGTTGGGAAGTAGATGAGGTAGTACCTATTACCTGTTATATTATCAAACCCTTGGGAGTTACTTCTACATTTGCTTATATTGCCATGCTATGCTAGTAGACGTGGATTGGGTGAGTGTATCCATGACAGATGTGAGATTGTTAATTAATGGTTTATTTAAGGTGGCAACTTTAATACACATCTGGGTGGATTGTGGCACCTGGGTATTCCAGGGATTGCCTGTTTTTCTTTATGGACCACCACCCAGGCTCAAAGGGATCATGAGATTATTCATACTAGAAACTTTCGTGTGCAGCCACAAGCTACTATGGGCTCTAGCATAGTTGATTAAGTCATGCGAACTCTTAGAGTGGTAGACGAGCAGATGTAGGGGAAAGTAGGTGTAACAGTCTACCCGATCGTAAGGTGCTAGCACTTCTGAAAGACTATGTCTCGGTCATCCGTTTCTCAAACACCATGTAGTGCAAGAATCCCAACGGAGGAGATCGAGTCTTGTGGGGAAAAGTGCGCAAACCTCTGCAGAGTGTATAAACTAATCATGATTAGCCGTGTCCCCGGTTATGGACGTCTTGAGTATCTAGTACTTGGATTATCATGTGAATCTCATCATGTGACTTTAATTAATTTTGTTGGGTTTTAATGATGATGTTTAATTGGGATTGAGAGGGTGTCTACGCTCTCAATGTTTAACAACTACCATGATAGTTAAATAAAATTTATTCCTTTGCAGTAGGGAAAAATTGGCTTTATGCAAAACTGTAACCATAGAGCTTTCCACCAGCCATATAAGCATGTAGTATAGCCTATTTCTGTTCTTTACTCTCTATGTGTTACATTACCAGCATATTCCATGTGCTGACCAGTTTTTGGGATGCAACGTTCATGTTGTAGACTTTTCAGACGACGAGTAAGGTGCCTTTAGGTCGTGGTTCTATACTCAGTGATGCCGTTGGAGTTGATGAACTCACTTATCTTCCAAGCGTTCCGCTATTATCGTTATTAGATGGCCTTAAGCCATACTATTTGTAATAAGTTCTCTTTTGAGACACTCGTTGTAATAAGTGTATGATTGCTACTCTGTTATAAATCCTTCAAGTACTGTGTGTGTCAGTATTACTGATCCAGGGATGACACTGAAGCACAGAGATCAGATTGTTTGAGGTCTGGTCGCTACAGTAAACTACTCACACTTCATCGTAAGGGCTATGGTGTTGATGTAGAAGCCCTCGGTGATCGATGCCCCCTCCGGCGGAGCTCCGGAATAGGCCCCAAGATGGGATCTCGTGGATACAGAAAGTTGCGGCGGTGGAATTTGGTTTTTGGCTCCGTATCTGATCGTTTGGGGGTACGTGGGTATATATAGGAGGAAGAAGTACGTTGGTGGAGCAACAGGGGGCCCACGAGGGTGGAGGGCGCGCCTGGGGGGGGGGGGGTAGGCACGCCCCTACCTCGTAGCCTCCTGTTACGTCTCTTGACGTAGTGTCCAAGTCTCCTGAGTTGTATTCGATGAGAAAATCACGTTCCCGAAGGTTTCATTCCGTTTGGACTCCGTTTGATATTCCTTTACTTCGAAACCCTAAAACAGGCAAAAACAGCAATTCTGGGCTAGGCCTCCGATTAATAGGTTAGTCCCAAAAATAATATAAAAGTGGATAATAAAGCCCAATAATGTCCAAAACAGTAGATAATATAGCATGGAGAAATCAAAAATTATAGATACGTTGGAGACGTATCAACCCCATAGACACACAAGTTGATCTTTAGCCGTGTGTGGTGCCCGTGTCCACAGTTTTCCACCTCGGTCATATTGTCATAGTGCTTAGGCGAAGCCCTGCGTCGGTAACTTTATCGTCACCGTCAACACGCCGTCGTGCTGACGCAACTCACCCTCGGCCTCGGCTGGATCAAGAGTACAAGGGACGTCCCCGAGATGAACGTGTGTAGATCGCGGAGGTGTCGTGCATTCGGTACTTGATAGGTTGGATCGCGAGACGTTTGACTACATTAACCGCATTAGCAAAAGCTTCCGCTTTTAGTCTACGAGGGTACGTAGACACACTCTCCCCTCTCGTTGCTATGCATCTCCTAGATAGATCTTGCGTGATCGTGGGATTTTTTTTTGAAATACCGCGTTCCCCGATAGTGGCATCCGAGCCAGGTCTATGCGTAGATGTTATATGCATGAGTAGAACACAAAGAGTTGTGGGCGATAATAGTCATACTGCTTACCAGCATGTCATACTTTGATTCAGCGGTATTGTTGGATGAAGCGGCCCAGACCGACATTACATGACCGCGTTCATGAGACTGGTTCTACCGACGTGCTTCACACATAGGTGGCTAGTGGGTGTCTGTTTCTCCAGCTTTAGTTGAATCGAGTGTGACTATGCCCAGTCCTTGTTGAAGGTTAAAACAACACACTTGACGAAAAATCGTTGTGGTTTTGATGCGTAGGTAAGAATGGTTCTTGCTAGAAGCCCGTAGCAGCCACGTAAAACTTGCAACAACAAAGTAGAGGACGTCTAACTTGTTTTTGCAGGGCTTGCTGTGATGTGATATGGTCAAGACGTGATGATATATAATTGTTGTATGAGATGATCATGTTTTGTAATAGTTATCGACAACTGGCATGAGCCATATGGTTGTCGCTTTATTGTATGAAATGCAATCGCCATGTAATTGCTTTACTTTATCACTAAGCGGTAGCAATAGTCGTAGAAGCAATAGTTGGCGAGATGACAACGATGCTTCGATGGAGATCAAGGTGTCAAGCCGGTGAGATGGTGATCATGACGGTGCTTTGGAGATGGAGACCAAAGGCACAAGATGATGATGGCCATATCATATCACTTATTTTGATTGCATGTGATGTTTATCCTTTATGCATCTTATTTTTCTTAGTACGGTGGTAGCATTATAAGATGATCTCTCACTAAATTTCAAGGTATAAGTGTTCTCCCTGAGTATGCACCGTTGCTATAGTTCATCGTGCCGAGACACCACGTGATGATCGGGTGTGATAAGCTCTACGTTCACATACAACGGGTGCAAGCCCGTTTTTGCACACGTAGAATACTCGGGTTAAACTTGACGAGCCTAGCATATGAAGATATGGCCTCGGAACACTAAGACCGAAAGGTCGAGCGTGAATCATATAGTAGATATGATCAACATAGTGATGTTCACCATTGAAACCTACTCCATCTCACGTGATGATTGAACATGGTTTAGTTGATATGGATCACGTGATCACTTAGATGATTAGAGGGATGTCTATCTAAGTGGGAGTTCTTAAGTAATATGATTAATTGAACTTTAATTTATCATGAACTTAGTCCTGATAGTTTTTGCATATATATGTTATAGATCAATAGCTCGCGTATAGCTTCCTCGTTTATTTTTTATATGTTCCTTGAGAAAAATAAGTTGAAAGATGATAGTAGCAATGATGCGGACATGGTCCGTGATCGGAGGATTATCCTCATTGCAGCACAGAAGAATTATGTCCTTGATGCACCGCTAGGTGACAGACCCAATGCAGGAGCAAATGTAGATGTTATGAACATTTGGCTTGCTCGGTATGACGACTACTTGATAGTTTAGTGCACCATGCTTTATGGCTTAGAACCGGGACTTCAAAAATGTTTCAACACCATGGAGCATATAAGATGTTCCAAGAGCTGAAATTGGTATTTCAGACTCATGCCCAAGTCAAGAGGTATGAAACCTCTGACAAGTATTTTTGCCTACAAGATGGAGGAGAATAGCTCAACCAGTGAGCATGTGCTCAGAATGTTTGAGTACTACTATTGCTTGAATCAAGTGGGTGTTAATCTTCCAGATAAGATAGTGATTGACACAATTCTCTAGTCACTATCACCAAGTTACTGGAACTTCGTGATGAACTATAATATGCAAGGGATGATGAAAATGATTCCCGAGCTCTTCGTGATGCTGAAATCGGCGAAGGTAGAAATCAAGAAAAGCATCAAATGTTGATGGTTGACAAGACCGTTAGTTTCAAGTAAAAGGGCTAGGGAAAGAAAGGGAACTTCAATAATGACAAGCAAGTTGCCTCTCCCATGAAGAAGCCCAAAGCTAGACCCAAGCCTGAAACTGAGTGCTTCTACTGCAAAGGAAATGGTCACTGGAAGCGAAACTACCCCAAATACTTGGCGGATAAGAAGGATGGCAAAGTGAATAAAAGTATATATGATATACATGTTATTGATGTGTACCTTACTAGTGTTCTTAGTAGCCCCTAGGTATTTGATACTAGTTCAGTTGCTATGATTAGTAACTTGAAACAGAAGTTACAAAATGAACAGAGACTAGTTGAGGGCGACGTGACGATGAGTGTTGGAAGTGATTCCAAGGTGGATAAGATCACCATCGCACACTCCCTTTACCTTCGGGATTAGTGTTGAACCTAAAATAAATGTTATTTGGTGTTTGCATTGAGCATAATATGATTGGATCATGTTTATTGCAATACAATTATTCATTTAAATCAAAGAATAATTGTTATTCTGTTTACATGAATAAAACCTTCTGTGGTCATACACCCAAGGTGAATGGTTTATTGAATCTCGATCGTAGTGATACACACATTCATAATATTGAAGCCAAAAGATGCAAAGTTAATAATGATAGTGCAACTTATTTGTGGCACTGCCATTTAGGTCATATTGGTGTAAAGAGCATGAAGAAACTCCATGCTGATGGGCTTTTGGAATCACTTGATTATGAATCATTTGATTCTTGCGAACCATGCCTCATGGGCAAGATGACTAAGACTCTGTTCTCCGGAACAATGGAGCGAGCAACTGACTTATTGGAAATAATACATATTGATGTATGTGGTCCAATGAGTGTTGAGGCTCGCGGCGGGTATCGTTATTTTTTGACCTTCATAGATGATTTAAGCAGATATGGGTATATCTACACAATGAAACATAAGTCCAAAACATTTGAAAAGTTCAAAGAATTTCAGAATGAAGTGGAAAATCATCATAACAAGAAAATAAAGTTTCTACGATCTGATCGCGGGGGTGAATATTTGAGTTATGAGTTTGGTCTTCATTTTTAACAATGTGGAATAGTTTCGCAACACACACCACCTGGAACACCACAGCGTAATGGAGTGTCCGAACCTCGTAACCGTACTTTATTGGATATGGTGCGATCTATGATGTCTATTACCGATTTACTAGTATCGTTTTGGGGGTTATGCATTAGAGACAACTGCATTCACGTTAAATAGGGCACCATCTAAATCCGTTGAGATCATACCGTATGAACTATGGTTTAGCAAGAAACCAAAGTTGCCATTTCTTAAAGTTTGGGGTTGCGATGCTTATGTGAAAAAGTTTCAAACTGATAAGCTCAAACTCAAATCGGAGAAGTGCGTCTTTGATATCTACTGCACAACCTTCTACTTGTAGACGTTGTTGGGCCTCCAAGTGCAGAGCTTTGTAGGACAGTAGTAAATTTCCCTCAAGTGGATGACCTAAGATTTATCAATTTGTGGGAGGCATAGGATGAATATGGTCTCTCTCAAACAACCCTGCAACCAAATAGCAAAGAGTCTCTTGTGTCCCCAACACACCCAATACAATGGTAAATAGTATAGGTGCACTAGTTCGGTGAAGAGATGGTGATACAAGTGCAATATGGATGGTAGATATAGGTTTTTGTAATCTGAAAATATACAAACAGCAAGGCAACTAATGATAAAAGTGAGCAAAAACGGTATTGCAATGTGTTGAAACAATGCCTAGGGTTCATACTTTCACTAGTGCACGTTCTCTCAACAATAATAACATAATTGGATCATATAACTATCCCTCAACATGCAACAAAGAGTCACTCCTAAGTCACTTATAGTGGAGAACAAACGAAGAGATTATTGTAGGGTACGAAACCACCTCAAAGTTATTCTTTCTGATCAATCTATTCAAGAGTCCGTAGTAAAATAACACGAAGCTATTCTTTCCGTTCAAACTATCCCAGAGTTCGTACTAGAATAACACCTTAAGACACAAATCAACTAAAACCCTAATGTCACCTAGATACTCCAATGTCACCTCAAGTATCCGTGGGTATGATTATACGATGTGCATAACACAATCTCAGATTCATCTATTCAACCAACACAGAGAACTTCAAAGAGTACGCCAAACTTTCTACCGGAGAGTCAGGACGAAAACATGTGCCAACCCCTATGCATAAGTTCACGAGGTCACGGAACTCGCAAGTTGATCACCAAAACATACATCAAGTGGATCACGTGATATCCCATTGTCACCACAGATAATCACATGCAAGACATACATGAAGTGTTCTCAAATCCTTAAAGACTCCATCCAATAAGGTAACTTCAAAGGGAAAACTCAATTCATCACAAGAGAGTAGAGGGGGGGGGGGGAAACATCATAAGATCCAACTATAATAGCAAAGCTCGCGATACATCAAGATCGTTCTGAATTAAGAGCACGAGAGAGAGAGAGAGAGATCAAACACATAGCTACTGGTACATACCCTCAGCCACGAGAGTGAACTACTCCCTCCTCATCATGGAGAGCACCGGGATGATGAAGATAGCCACCTAAGAGGGATTCCCCCCTCTGGCAGGGTGCCGGAATGGGTCTAGATTGATTTTCGGTGGCTACAGAGGCTTGCAGCGGCAGAACTCCCGATCTAGGTTTCTTTCTGGAAGTTTGAGTATATATAAGAGGTGTTGGAGTCGGGAATAAGTCAGGGGTCCTCAAGGCGGCCACGAGGTAGGGGGCCGTGCCCAGGGGGTAGGGCGCGCCCCCACCCTCGTGGTGGCCTCGGGACTCTTCTGGCCCATCTCAGGTACTCAGTGGGCTTCTTCTGGTCCAAAAATGATGTCCGTGAAATTTCAGATCAATTGGACTCCGTTTGGTTTTCCTTTTTTGCGATACTCAATAACAAGGAAAAAACAGAAACTAGCACTGGCTCTAGGTTAATAGGTTAGTCCCAAAAATCATATAAAATAGCATATAAATGCATATAAAACATCCAAGGTTGATAATATAATGGAACAATAAAAAATTATAGATACGTTGGAGACGTATCAGTCTTCATAGGATACCCAAAAAGGAAACTGTTGGGTACACCTTCTATCACAGATCCGAAGGCAAGATTGTTGTTTCTAAGAATGGATCCTTTCTAGAGAAGGAGTTTCTCTCGAAAGAAGTGACTGGGAGGAAAGTAGAACTTGATGAGGTGATTGTACCTTCTCCTGAATTGGAAAGTAGTTCATCACAGAAATTAGTTCCAGTGATTCCTACACTAATTAGTGAGGAAGCTAATGATAATGATAATGCAACTTCAGATCAAGTTACTACCGAACCTCATAGGTCAACCAGAGTATGCTCCGCACCAGAGTGGTACGGTAATCCTGTTCTGGAAGTCATGTTACTGGACCAAAACGAACCTACGAACTATGAGGAAGCGATGATGAGCCCAAATTCCGCAAAATGGCTTGAGGCCATGAAATTTGAGATGGGATCCATATATGAAAACAAAGTATGGACTTTGATTGACTTGCCCGATGATCGGTGAGCCATTGAGAATAAATGGATCTTCAAGAGGAAGACGGACACTAATAGTAGTGTTACTATATACAAAGCTCGAATTGTCGCAATAGGTTTTTGACAAGTTCAAGGTGTTAACTACGATGAGATTTTCTCACTCGTATCGATGCTTAAAGTCTGTCCAAATCATGTTAGCAATTGCCGCACTTTATGAAATCTGGCAAGTGGATGTCAAAACTGTATTCCTTAATGGTTTTATTAAAGAAGAGTTGTATATGATGTAACCAGAAGGTTTTCTCAATCCCAAAGGTGCTAACAAAGTGTGCAAGCTCCAGCGATCCATCTATGGACTGGTGCAAGCATCTCGGAGTTGAAATATACTCTTTGATGAGTTGATCAAAGCATATAGTTTTATACAGACTTGCGGTGAAGCATGTATTTACAAGAAAGTGAGTGGGAGCACTACAACCTTTCTGATAAGTATATGTGAATGACATATTGTTGATCGAAAATGATGTAGAATTTTCTGGAAAGCATAAAGGAGTGTTTGAAAGGAGTTTTTCAAAGAAAGACCTCGGTGAAGGTGCTTACATATTGAGCATCAAGATCTATAGAGATAGATCACGATGCTTGATAAGATTTTTCAATAAGTACATACCTTGACAAGATTTTGAAGTAGTTCAAAATGGAATAGTCAAAGAAGGAGTTCTTGCCTGTGTTGCAAGGTGTCAAGTTGAGTAAGACTCAAAACCCGACCGCCGCAGAAAAATAGAAAGAGAATGAAAGTGATTCCCTATGCCTCAGTCATAGGTTCTATAAAGTATGCTATGCTGTGTACCAGACCTATTGTGTACCTCACCATGAGTTTGGCAAGAGGGTACAATAGTGATCCAGGAGTGGATCACTGGACAGTGGTCAAAATTATCCTTAGTGGAATAAGGACATGTTTCTCGGTTATGGAGGTGACAAAATGTTCGTCATAAAGGGTTACGTCGATGCAAGCTTTGACACTGATCCGGATGACTCTAAGTCTCAATCTGGATACATATTGAAAGTGGGAGCGATTAGCTAGAGTAGCTCTGTGCAGAGCATTGTAGACATAGAAAATTTGCAAAATAGATACGGCTCTGAATGTGGCAGACCCGTTGACTAAACTTCTCACACAAGCAAAACATGATCACTATTTGGGTATTAATCACATAGCGATGTGAACTAGATTATTGACTCTAGTAAACCTTTTGGGTATTAGTCACATAAAGATGCGAACTATTTGTTGGGGAACGCAGTAATTTAAAAAAAAATCCTATGCACACGCAAGATCATGGTGATGCATAGGAACGAGAGGAGAGAGTGTCGTCCATGTACCCTCTTAGACCGTAAGCAGAAGCGTTATGACAACGCGGTTGATGTAGTCGTACGTCTTCATGATCGAATGATGCTAATACCAAACGTACGGCACCCCCGCGATCTAGACACGTTCAGCTCGGTGACGTCCCACGAACTCATGATCCAGTAGAGCTTCGAGGGAGAGTTCCATCAGCACGACGGCATGATGACGGTGTTGATGAAGCTACCGACGCAGGGCTTCGCCTAAGCACTGCTACGATATGACCGAAGTGGATTATGGTGGAGGGGGCACCGCACACGGCTAAAAGATCAATGATCAACTTGTGTGTCCATGGGGTGCCCCCATGCCCCGTATATAAAGGAGCAAGGGGGGAGGCCGGCCAGCCCTAGGAGGGCTCGCCAAGAGGAGTCCTCCTCCTAGTGGGAGTAGGACTGCCCTTTCCTAGTCCCACTACGAGGGGGAAGGAAGGAGTGGGAGAGGGGAAAGGCAAGCCCCCCTTCCTTGTCCTATTCGGACTCAAGGGGAGGGGCATGCGGCCTGCCTTGGGCGGCCCCTCTCTCTCCACTAGGGCCCATTAGTCCCCGGGGGGTTCCGATAACCCCTCCGGCACTCCGGTTTTCTCCGAGATTATCCAAAACCCTTTCGGTGTCCGAATATAGCTTAGAACTTCTAACACTCATGGAGTCTTGGTGCTGAACATGTTTTTCTCGTGAGAGAGGCTTAGTCAACGAGTCTGCAACATTCAGATCCGTATGTATCTTGCAAATCTCTATATCTCCTTCCTTGACTTGATCACGGATGGAATTGAAGTGTCTCTTGATGTGCTTGGTTCTCTTGTGGAATCTGGATTCCTTTGCCAAGGCAATTGCACCAGTATTGTCACAAAAGATTTTCATTGGACCCGATGCACTAGGTATGGCACCTAGATCGGATATGAACTCCTTCATCCAGACCCCTTCATTTGCTGCTTCCGAAGCAGCTATGTACTCCGCTTCGCATGTAGATCCCGCCATGATGCTTTGCTTAGAATTGCACTAACTGACAGCTCCACCATTCAATATAAACACATATCCGGTTTGTGACTTGGAGTCTTCCGGATCAGTGTCAAAGCTTGCATCGACGTAATCATTTATGACGAGCTCTTTGTCACCTCCATAAACGAGAAACATATCCTTAGTCCTTTTTCACGTATTTCAGGATGTTCTTGACCGCTGTCCAGTGATCCACTCCTGGATTACTTTGGTACCTCCCTGCTAAACTAATAGCAAGGCACACGTCAGGTCTGGTACACAACATTGCATACATGATAGAGCCTATGGCTGAAGCATAGGGAACACCTTTAATTTTCTCTCTATCTTCTGAAGTGGTCGGGCATTGAGTCTGACTCAACTTCACACCTTGTAACACAGACAAGAACCCTTTCTTTGCTTGATCCATTTTGAACTTTTTCAAAACTTTATCAAGGTATGTGCTTTGTGAAAGTCCAATTAAGCGTCTTGATCTATCTCTATAGATCTTGATGCCCAATATATAAGCAGCTTCACAGAGGTCTTTCATTGAAAAACTCTTATTCAAATATCCTTTTATGCTATCCAAAAATTCTATATCATTTCCAATGAATAATCCTCGACGTGAAGCATCGCAATACACCTCATAATCCTTGCGCCGATTTGGCAGAATCCACACTAGTGAGGTAACCAAACGTTTCTTCAACTCCTGGAAACTGGCCTCACATTCCTCAGTCCATTTGAACTTGGTATCTATCGGTGTCAAAACCGGGGGATCTTGGGTAGGGGGTCCCTAATTGTACGTCTAGGCCGGATGGTAACAGGAGGCAGGGGACACGAAGTTTTACCCAGGTTCGGGCCCTCTTGATGGAGGTAAAACCCTATGTCCTGCTTGATTAATATTGATGGTATGGGTAGTACAAGAGTTGATCTACCATGAGATCGGAGAGGCTAAACCCTAGAAGCTAGCCTATGGTATGATTGTTGATGTGTATGTTGTCCTACGGACTAAAACCCTCTGGTTTATATAGACACCGGATAGGGTTAGGGTTACATAGAGTCGGTTACAATGGTAGGAGATCTGAACATCCGTATCGCCCAGCTTGCCTTCCACGCCAAGGAAAGTCCCTTCCGGACACGGGATGGAGTCTTCAATCTTGTATCTTCATAGTCCAGGAGTCCGGCTTGAAGGTATAGTTCGGCTATCCGAACACCCCCTAATCCAGGACTCCCTCAGTAGCCCTCGAACCAGGCTTCAATGACGATGAGTCCGGCGTGCAGATTGTCTTCAGCATTGCAAGGCGGGTTCTCCTCCATATTCTGTGTACCTGTTTGAATAAAGTCTGGTTTCTTGTAGATGTTGCACTCCTCGGCTTCTACACCCAATAATGGCCGCTTTCCACGTGCCAAACGAATATGAAAAGTCTGAGTGTTTTTATGTTCACACCCCTCGCCGTGTAAATGAGTTGCCTTTTTAAGGGGATGAGGATTTAGATCCAATCCACACCTTCTCCCCTCCACGAGTGTTCATCAGAGCGCATCCGTCAAAGGTCCATTCCACCATGGCCAGCCGCCGCAACTCCTCCTCTTGTCCTTCTAGCCCTAAGCCTGGATATTGGGAGAGATGTTCTACTCCGCATAGCGAGCTAGTGACGCTTCAGACCAAGGGATTTCTCCCCCCGGCCGATATGGTCCCGGTCCGAGCCGGTCTTGCCGTCTACAACGGCGGAGAGCAAGCAGAGAATGCCCCTAATCCACCCAAAGGAGAGTGGGTGTGCCTCGTTCCTTACTTAATAAGGGGCTCGGATTTCCCATCTACCCGTTTCTCCGGGGGTTGCTGGAGTTCTACGGCCTCCAGCTACATCATCTCACGCCTGCCTCAGTATTGCACATCGCGGGCTTTGTAGCCCTCTGCGAGCTGTTCTTGGGTATTAAAGCTCATTTCGGACTGTGGAAGGAGCTATTTCGCCTCGTGCCCCGTTCCAAGAAAGGGTCAATGTATCAAGTGGGCGGAGCCGAAGTATGGCGCATTGCCGGGACTGGATATCTGTCCGAAACCCCAAAGAAGGCGTTCGAAGATTGGCCCTCGAAATGGTTCTATATAGAAGACGTCCCACTGCCGGATCCTATCCGGATCGGCCTCCCAGAGTTCGACAGTGCCCCTTTAAAGAAGCGCCTAAGCTGGCGTCCACGGAGCCCTCAAAGGGAAAGTGATAGGGACATCGTTTATCTCATGGGCCGAATAAGATTGTTGGCCCATTCCAGACTAATCATGATCGGAGTTATGGCCGAATGCATCATGAGGGGGGTGCAACCGCTTTAGTACAAAAGCCACCCCATGTGGGATTTCAACGGGGTGGATGACGCCACCCGCTATGGCCGCAAAGGGCCAGATTCAGTTGCCGCTCTATTAAAGAGCTTGTCCACTTTGTACAAGGGAGAAGAGGAGGAATTTCTCCGCGTCAACCCACAGGGCGGATTCTCTATGCACAATCCCCCAAGCTGGGTAAGTGGTCGCATTTACTTGCTCATCAGTTTAGTGTTCCCATTGTTAAATACTTAGTCTGATGACTTCAACGCAGGAACTGCGCCGGGCCGTTAAGGACATAAGCAGCCTGCCTCCACAACCCGAGGACTCAGGACGGTCTCTCGACCCGGCCTCTCAAGAGGATCCGGACATATCTGTGGAGCTGATCGATGGAGTGTTCCATCAATTGAGCGAGGACAACGCCGTGGTGGCCATTACAGCTGATTATCCAGGGCTAATCCGAACACCCCAGGTACCTGAGACCGAAGTCCCTGTACCCCGGATAGGGGTTCGTCCACGCGTGTTTAATTTCCTGATTGCAACCGAACTTTGCAGGGGAGGTTTTTACGGCAGAAGGCCGAACCTGCGGCGACAAACCAACCAGGGGCCGCAGGGCCCCATGGGCAGAAAAGAGGTGCAGTCCAGACCGAGACATCAGCGCGAAGGTATGGCGCGCCCCTTTATCCCAGTTGTTATACCTTCGAGGCACACTTGACACTCGTGCCCTTTTCAGGACAAAGAGACCTCGCCGGACTATATCCGGAGAGGTTGTTAATCGTGCCTCCACCAGCCAGGCTCCAAAGCCTGGTCCGGGGGCGGAGGTGAACGCAAGGCGTGTGCCAAACGTTCCTCCGATGGAGGATGCGGACGGGTTATCTGCCACCAACTCAGAGGTGGAAAGTGACATGAACCACAGGCGTCGCCGGACCATTCTTCGCGATGCTTGCTTCTCCCAAGAGGCATTAGATGCCTTCAATTCGGGAGATGCGCACCTCCGTGCCGCTCAAAATGGTCTAGCCAGAGCCACGGAGCAATATGTAAAAGACATACGAGTAAGAAAATTTTGGTAAATATATATGTAGCAGTAGCCCCCGAGACTGAAAACAGTTAGAATAACTGGTTTAAGGATCATTTGAAATGCAGGTTCTTACAGAAAAGAATTCCCTACTGACCCAGGAGCTGGAAGAGTGCAAAGCCCAACTGGAGGCCGCACTAGCTGCGGCAGGGGAGCCTAAGGAGACCCCCTCTGGTAATATACATTTCAAAAGATAAGTATGTGGTGAAGCACGACTTCTGTGCGAATCTGACAAATAAAATTGCAGATGGCGCCGGATTGAATCCGGAAAGGCAACACCTCGAACACCAACTAAAGGCTGGTGACAGGGTGATGTTAAAGGTGATAAGGGAGAAGAACGTTCTCCAAGATGCCAACACCCGGCTGGGCGTCGAGCTAAAAGATGTTCGTGCCCAGCTGTCAGACTCCGTGAAGGAGAATCAGCGGCTTCGGCGCGGCATATTTAGTAAGTGCTTGAACGAACCTTTTTAAAAGAAAGTTCGGCAGTGCTGTTGATTAACAGAGCAATGTCCGTAGGTATGTTAACAGGTCGTCCTGCAAAGGAGATGCCCGGTTCTACGGGTGACCTTCTTCCCGAGCTCTTGCAATTGCTCGATCGAGTTCGGCAGGCGATGCGAGGTGTCGCCCAGGTCCTGTGGCCATCCGTCTCGACACCCGAAGGTCTTGGAGAGCTTGCGGAGAAGCTGAGGGGAGCACGGCGGCGCTTCCAATTGTGGGAGATATCAGCCTGCTGTCAAGGCGCTAGGGAGGCCTGGGCCATGGTGAAGATGCGGTATTCACAGGCCGACCCCAACCATATGGCCGAGGTTGGTCCTGTAGGCCCCGATGGGAAGGAGATGCCTGTGAGCTTAGTATATGGCCAAGTAGAGTTGGCCGCAAAGTATTCCCAGCAGGACTGTAAATTAGACAGCCTGTTAGATGGTATTGAAGAGGAGTATAGTCAGTCAAAATGACTATGTAATTTAATTGACATTTATAATGCTTTCTAGCCGGATTGTAGATCATTTGTCATGGCCGACCTTTTCGCTTCAGCCTCGGGACCTGACGGTCCGGAGTGTGTCCGAATTCCCGTGCGGTTATATAGGAACCGGGGAATGCGTGGAGACAAGGCGTAGGGGTCATTATGGCATGAACAGACAAGTGCCCAACTAGTTATGTTATATTACATGGTTAGTAAGAAACATCTTCCAGGGATAATAGTTCCGTTAGGGGTTCCTTTCCCTGGGGGGCATGCCCTAAAGTGCATGTCCATGCTGCGAAAAGAAACGCGGGAAAAACGCGTGGGGGCACATAGATAAAGAAAAGATCATCTTTTAGTTCACCGACCGAATATTCTCTTAAGAACGCTAGCTTTCGGCTTCACCCAGTCTGAGGTACACGTCCGGCTGATCCGGCAGTAACAATTGCAGAGGTGCTCCCTTTACCACCTAGCCGAATAATCAGGAACATAGGGGTAAGCACAGGAGCTAGGCAACCCAGCTTGGCTAAAACTTAAGTCATATCGATGCATATGATGGCGAATAAAAGGTACATGCGGAAGTTTGACACATGTTTTAGGCATGAAGCCCGTATAAATAAGCTTCTGTTTAAAGAAGCCCCCAGGTTTACTGAGCGCGGATAGCGCGTCAATTTGTGAGCCTTTAAAGGTTATGAGAGAGAGAAAACAGGAGAAGGAGAGAAATGTACGACGGGCAGTATATAAAAAATGGACAGAGTAAGGAGACGAACATAGGATCCGGCGCTAGGCATAGAATCTTCGGAGACGGGCTGCGTTCCATGGGTTCGGCTCGAGTCAGTTATCTGATGCGTTTCATAGGCGGTATGCTCCACCAGTCAGGACTTGGTCAATTATGAAGGGACCTTCCCACTTGGGCTTGAGTTTGTCCTTTTTCTTGTCCGGCAGGCGTAGAACTAATTCGCCAACGTTGTAATTTTTGGCCTGTACTTCTCTGCTTTGGTATCTTCGAGCTTGCTGTTGATAGAATGCAGAACGGGCTTTCGCCACATCACGCTCCTCCTCTAATGCGTCCAAATTGTCCTGCCGATCGAGCTCGGCTTCTCTTTCCTCATACATGCGCACTCGAGGTGAGTCATGAATTATGTCGCAAGGCAGAACTGCCTCTACGCCGTACACCATGAAGAACGGTGTGTATTCGGTGGTGCGATTCGGCATGGTCCGCAGCCCCTAGAGTACGGAGTCGAGCTCCTCTACCCAGTGCGTGTTAGATTCCTTGAGGGACCGCACTAGTCTAGCTTTGATGCCGCTCATGATAAGACCATTTGCATGTTCGACCTGGCCGTTAGTTTGTGGGTGATAGACGGAAGCATAATCGAGTTTTATGCCCATGTTTTTGCACCAGAGTTTTACCTCGTCAGCCGTAAAGTTCGTGCCATTATCAGTGATGATGCTGTGGGGGACGCTGTAACGGTGTACGACCCCGGATATGAAGTCTATCACAGGTCCGAATTCGGCCGTCTTAATAGGCTTGGCTTCTATCCATTTGGTGAACTTATCCACCATGACCAGTAAGTATTTGTGCTTGTGGGTTCCGCCTTTAAGGGGTCCAACCATATCAAGCCCCCAGACCGCAAAGGGCCAAGTGATGGGGATAGTTTGGAGGGCGGTGGGTGGCATATGGCTTTGGTTTGCAAAGAGCTGGCAGCCGGTGCATCGTTGGACTAAGTCCTGAGCGTCTACCCGGGCCGTCGGCCAATAAAAGCCTGTACGGAAGGCCTTGCTTACCAGGGACCGGCCTGCAGCGTGATGACCATCGAGTCCGGCATGGATTTCAGCCAGGAGATTCCGCCCCTCTTCTTCGGAGATGCACCTTTGAAGGACTCCGATAGTGCTTTTCTTATAAAGCTCTCTCTCATGGACTCTGTAGGCTTTGGATCGCCGCACTATGCAGCGTGCCTCATTTTGGTCCTTGGGGAGTTCCTGCCTAGTAAGGTAGGCGAGGAATGGTTCTGTCCACGGGGCGATGACGGCCATTATTACGTGGGCTGAAGGTGTTATTTCAATGGCAGAGCCTCCAATTGTGTCAGAATGTTCCGTGTCGGGCAGTGCGGTTCGGTCCGAGCTGTTATTGTTTGGCTCCCCTTCCCATGCCATGGATGGCTTGAACAACCTTTCCAAGAAGATGTTGGGGGGGGGGACTACATCACGTTTTGCACCGATGCATGCCAGGACATTCGCCTCCTGATTATTTTCCTGGGCTATATGGTGAAATTCAAGTCCCTCGAACCGAGCTGACATTTTTAGGACGGCGTTGCAGTAAGCTGCCATTTTCGGATCTTTGGCATCGAAGTCTCCATTTATTTGGGAGATTGCGAGGTTCTAGTCCCCGCGCACCTCTAGGCGTTGGATGCCCATGGATACTACCATCCGGAGACCATGTAGAAGGGTCTCATATTCGGCTGCATTGCTGGAGTCCGTGTACAGAATCTCTAGTACGTATTGAACTGTGTCTCCTGTGGGGGACGTCAAAACAATTCCAGCCCCCAGTTCGGCCAACATTTTGGAGCCGTCGAAATGCATGATCCAATTTGAATATGTGCCGTACTCTCTAGGGAGTTCGGCCTCCGTCCATTCTGCGACGAAGTCGGCCAAAACTTGTGACTTGATGGCTCGTCGTGGCTTATAGGTTATGTCGAACGGGAGGATCTCGATGGCCCATTTCACAATCCGGCCCGTTGCATCACGGTTGTTTATAATGTCGTTAAGTGGTACTTCCGAGGCTACTGTTATTGAACACTCTTGAAAGTAGTGTCGTAGCTTCCGGGATGCCATGAATACCGCGTACGCAATCTTTTGATAATGCGGGTACCATGATTTGTAGGGAGTGAGGACAGTGGACACATAATAGACCGGCCTTTGAAGGGGGAATTTGTGTCCGTCTGCTTCTCGTTCGACGACGTGCACTGCGCTTACCACCTGATGTGTTGCTGCGATGTACAATAGCATTGGTTCGCCGGTGTTTGGCGCGGCCAGGACTGGGTTTGTTGCCAGTATGACTTTTATTTCGTCGAGTCCGGCCGTGGCTGCGTCCGTCCATTTGAAGTGTTCGGTGCGCCGAAGTAGGCAGTAAAGGGGAAGGGCCTTTTCTCCTAAACGGGAGATAAAGCGGCTTAGAGCCGCCACACATCCGGTTAACTTTTGTATTTGTTTGAGGTCCTTTGGGATATCCAGTTGCGACAGAGCTCGGATCTTGGCTGGATTTGCTTCAATTCCTCTGCTAGATACAATGAAGCCCAGGAGCTTTCCGGCTGGAACGCCAAAAACGCATTTTTCCGGGTTGAGTTTGATGTCGTATGTTCGGAGATTGTCAAATGTGAGTCTCAAGTCGTCTACTAGAGATTCAACATGTCTTGTTTTGACTACCACATCATCTACATATGCCTCCACTGTTTTACTGATCTGGCTTGCCAAACATGTCTGAATCATGCGCTGATAAGGGCATCGTGTTGAAGCAGAATGGCCCGTATGGTCTGATAAATGCCGTTGCGGCTTGGTCTGGTTCTGCCATCTTGATTTGATGGTAGCCAGAATATGCATCGAGGAAACACAACGAATCGTGTCCTGCGGTTGCATCGATAATTTGATCGATGCGGGGGAGGGGAAGGGATCCTTTGGGCAATCCTTGTTAAGGTCTTTAAAATCAACACACAGGCGCCAGGATTTGTCCTTCTTTGGTACCATCACCAGGTTTGCTAGCCAGTCCGGATGTTTTATATCTCTGATGAAACCGGCCTCTAATAGCTTTGCTAGCTCCTCTCCCATAGCCCGTCTCTTAGGTTCGGAAAAATGTTGGAGAGCCTATTTGACAGGTTTGAATCCTGTTTGGATATTTAAGCTGTGCTCAGCCAGCCTGCGAGGGATTCCTGGCATGTCTGAAGGGTGCCAGGCGAAAATGTCCCAGTTCTCTCGTAGGAACTTTCGCAATGCGGCGTCTACATCAGGGTTTAACTGTGCCTCGATGGAAGCTGTTTTATTGGGGTCTGTTGGATGGACTTGGAATTTGACTATTTCGTCCGCTGGTTTAAAGGAGGTGGATTTGGATCTTTTGTCGAGTACCACATCATCCCTATTCACCGTAGAGCGCAACGCAGTCAGCTCCTCAGCCGCTAGGGCTTCGGATAGTGCCTCAAGGGCCAGTGCGGCTGTCTTGTTTTCGGCGCAGAGTGCTACATCCGGATCACTAGCGAGAGTGATGATCCCATTAGGTCCAGGCATCTTGAGCTTCATGTACCCGTAATGGGGTATTGCTTGGAAGATTGTGAATGCTTCCCGCCCTAGCAAAGCGTGATAACCACTGCTGAACGGGGCCACGTGGAACGTGACTTCTTCGGACCTGTAATTGTCCAGCATGCCGAACACCACATCTAGTGTGATTTTTCCTGTACAGTGCGCTTCCCAACTGGGGATTATTCCTCTAAAGGTTGTGCTGCTTCGCGTGATGCAGTTCCAGTCTATATCCATTTTTTTGGAGAGTTTCCTCATAGATGAGGTTCAATCCGCTGCCGCCGTCCATGAGTACCTTGGTGAGACGAAAGTCGTCCACTATTGGACTGAGGACCAATGCGGCTGGTGCTCGGGCTGTTCGGAATTTAGGTTCATCACTGGCGTTGAAGGTAATGACCGTGTCACTCCATGGGTTTATTGTTGCTACTTGGTAGACTTCGGCAAGGCTGCGGAGTGTCCTTTTTCGCATGTTATTTGATGCGAAGGTCTCAAAAGACTGTTAATACCATATTGGTGTCTCCGGGGTGGCTTTCTGTGGCTTCCGGGATTAGGAGGTTTTCGCCAATTTTGGCCACCTGCCGGAGTATCCAACATGCTCTAAGGCTGTGAGTTGGTGTGGCGTCCTCTGTACTATGAATTTTACAGGGTCCATTAAGCCATCCTTCCAGTACGGTTCCATGCCCTGTAGAGGGTTTTTGCCTTTTGGTGTTTGGCCCGGGTGTCTGGCGATGATGCACCCTTTTATTTCGGACTGGGCTTGCATTAAGGGCCGGATTGTCCCAAAATTTTGTTTCGGTTTTCCAGGCGCTTTCCATCGCACAGTACTTTCGTACTATGGACGCTAAGTCAACAAAGCGTGTAATATCACGGCGACTTATGGCGTTGGGTATTCCCTTGTCCGTGCAATTATTACAGAAGGATGAAATTGTGTCTTCCTCGCGGCAGCCCTTTATCCTGTGCATAACCAGGGGGAATCTGGCCCAGTAATGATGTACTGCTTCTTTGGGCTCTTGCCGGATTTGGGATAGATCGCTAATGTTCGGGTGGGTGGGTGGAATTGAATCCGAAGCCTTACCCCTTCTGAGGCTCAGAGGCCGGGGAATTTCCGAACTCGAAAGTTTGGATTCCTAGGTGTCATCCAATGAATCCAGTCCGGAGCCTGATTCTCGGTTCAGGTCTTGAGTGATATCCTCCCCTCCGCGGTCATCCGGTTTGGAGGGATCGGGAATCCGGACATAGCGAGTCCTTAGGATAGATGAAGGGTCGCCGCACTGTCCTTCTACCATGGCAACGTGATGGGTGGCTTGGGGAGAGTTAATCTCTCTCAGATCGGTTTTAGGCCCAATCTGGTCGTAATCCGTAGCGACTCCTAGGGCGGCGAAGCGATCCAAGAGCTCGTTTATGGAGGAACGCTCTATTGGATTTAACTGCTCGGCAAGTTCCGAGTTGACATGAAGATTGTTTTCGATGGCTCGAGAGGTCATCGTCAGCGTAGAAGCCGAACAGGTGGTCATAAGAAAACCACCTAGCTGGAGGGTTTGGCCGACAGCCAAAGCTCCCTTAGCAACGGTGCCGTCTTTAAAGACGGGGCGAGGCATCCTTCCTGATGGCGACGACACAGAGGAACTCTCAGTGAAAGCACCAATGTCGGTGTCAAAACCGGCGGATCTCGGGTAGGGGGTCCCGAATTGTGCGTCTAGGCCGGATGGTAATAGGAGGCAGGGGACACGAAGTTTTACCCAGGTTCGGGCCCTCTTGATGGAGGTAAAACCCTACGTCCTGCTTGATTAATATTGATGGTATGGGTAGTACAAGAGTTGATCTACCACGAGATCGGAGAGGCTAAACCCTAGAAGCTAGCCTATGGTATGATTGTTGATGTGTATGTTGTCCTATGGACTAAAACCCTCCGGTTTATATAGACACCGGATAGGGTTAGGGTTACATAGAGTCGGTTACAATGGTAGGAGATCTGAACATCCGTATCGCCCAGCTTGCCTTCCACGCCAAGGAAAGTCCCTTCTGGACATGAGATGGAGTCCGGCTTGAAGGTATAGTTCGGCTATCCGAACACCCCCTAATCCAGGACTCCCTCAGTATCCTTCTTTAAAAACTCCGTCATAGGTTTTGCAATCTTCGAGAAATTTTCAATGAATCTCCGGTAGTATCCTGCGAGTCCAAGAAAACTCCGGATCTCTCCAACTGTCGTTGGAGCTTCCCAATTTGTCACAGTGACAACTTTGGTGGGATCTACTGCTATTCCTTCTCCGAATATAACATGTCCGAGGAATCCGACTTCCTTCAACCAAAACTCACATTTGCTGAACTTGGCGTATAACTGATGTTCTCTAAGCTTACCAAGTACCAAACGCAAATGTTCTTTATGTTCTTCTTCATTCTTCGAGTAAACCGGTATATCATCAATGAACACTACGACGAACTTATCAAAAAACTCCATAAACACTTTGTTCACCATGTTCATAAAATAAGCAGGTGCGTTAGTCAGACCAAATGACATAACGGTATACTCATACATCCCATACCTTGTGGTAAAAGCTGTCTTAGGTATGTCCTGCTCTCGAATCTTCAACTGGTGGTATCCTGATTGAAAATCGATCTTGGGAAATACCTTAGCTCCTTGCAATTGGTCAAACAAATCATTGATCATCGGCAATGGGTACTAATTCTTGATCGTCACTTCATTCAATCTTCGATAATCAACAACCATCCTTAACGATCCATCCTTCTTTTCCACTAGAAGTACTGGTGATCCCCAAGGTGACGAACTTGGGCGAATATATCCCTTATCCAGTAACTCCTTAATCTGCTTCTTAATCTCCTCCAAATCCTTTGCAGGCATTCTATATGGTCTCTTAGATATTGGTCATGTGCCTGGCAAAAGCTCAATCAAAAGCTCAATGTCTCTATCGGTGGCATGCCAGCCAATTCTTCTGGAAATACATCCGAAAAATCCTTTACCACCAGTACTTCCTCCTGTACAACTCCTGATAGGGAATTTACTTATGTCCTCTTCGGCTCATGCCGTGACACATACTTGATCCTTCTTCCTTCTAGGGTAGTAAGCAAAATTGACTTACTAGCGCAATCGATGTTTCCTCCATACATCGATAGCCAATCCATACCAGAATTACATCCAAACCTTGCGATTCCAAAATGATTAAATCTGAGGGAAACACATGCCTACCTATACTCAATGGCACTTGAAAACATCCTTTACTGGCCATATACTCTGCTCCTGGTGAGCTTACTAACATAGGTGTTCTAAGAACTTTGGTGGGCAGTTCATACTTATCCATGAATCCCCTTGATATGTATGAATGCGATGCACTAGTATCGAAAAGAACAATTGTAGTAAATGACTTAACCAAAAACTTACCTATTACTGCATCTGGCTAGGCTTCAACCTCCTCCACGTTAACGTGGTTCACCTGTCCCCTGTTGAAAGGGTTAGGCTTCTTCCCAGAGCTTCCATTTCCATTTCTATTCTAGGTTTCAGGGCATTCATTGCATAATGTCCGGTCTTCTGACACTTATAACAAGTGACTTGACTCAGGTCTCTCTTGGCTGGGGTTGATGGGTTGGTACGATTCTGACCATTGCTCCACCATTCCGATTACCATTCTTGGGGCCATTATGATTATGTGAACTCCCTCCTCCATGGGTATGCTGAAAATGTCCTCCCATTTTCGGGGTAAAGCGTGGCTTCTGTTGAGCTCCCGAATTGTACTTCCCTTGTCCATACTTCCTCTTGCGGTTCTCAATCTTCTGCTGCTTCCCTTCTATCATAAGAGCACGATCTACCAACTCCTGGTAGTTGTTGAAAGTTTCTACCATCAACTGCATATTCAACTCATCATTCAGTCCTTCCAGAAACTTCTCCTACTTAGCTGCATCCATAGCAATGTCATCCGGGGCATAACGTGCTAAATTACTAACGTCATCCACGTATTGGCCAACTGTCTGTCCTCCTTGGCACAAGTTGCGAAACTCACACTTCTTCATGGCCATAGCTCCTGCTGAAACATGGGCAGTACGGAAAGCATGCTGAAATTGGTCCCATGTCACCGTGGCTATAGGGTAGGTGACAGTGTAATTCTCCCACCATGATGCTGCTGGTCCATCCAACTGATGTGCGGCAAAACGCACCTTCTCAGCATTAGTACATCCTGTAGTTGTTAACTCCCTTCCAATCTTGCGAAGCCAATCATCTGCTACTATAGGCTCGGTGCTACTGGAGAACACCGGCGGATTCAGTCTAAGGAAACGGGTTAAGTGATAAATATGTGGTGGTGGTGGGTTGTTGTTGTTGTTCCCCTGATTCTGATTTTGGACTAGCAACTGCATCAAGGCATTATGTTGCTGGATCAACTGAGTGAGCTCCGGTGGGAAAGCAAATCCATTGTCACGTCTCGGAGGCATCTGAGGGTTTAGAGGGGAGAGATTAGAATAGAATGAGGTCTAATGAGAAAGCACTACCCATATGCACATGAGACAAACACAAACATTTCACTCAATCAATCAAACAAGGGCATACAATCGGTCTAACTATCGCAAAAGTGCTTGGACTACTCTATTTACATTGTGGTATACTACTACTGATGTGGTGGTCTTCTAGAAATATTCCTCGGTTGCAGACTCCATGATATCTGCTCCAGCTTCGTCTTCATAGTCATCATCGCTCAGGTCAGAGTTGGTGTCGTCGATGATGATGTAGTATTCCGGGAGAATCCCCTTGGGTTCTTCGTCTTCTTCTACTGGTGTGGGGTCTCCCATGAACATTCTGATCTTCTTAATCAGGTCGTCATTCTTCTCCACTAGTACGACGATTTCCTCCTCATAATCTTCACGTGTAGCCTTGAGTTCTTCCTCCAATTCCGTGATTCTTGTCATCGCCTTCTTCAGATCTATCATGTTTGCGCACATCTGGTTCTCCTGACGTCGAATGTGCTGGTTTAACTCCTGGTTAAAAGCTGCGATTGATCTATCCTTCTTGGTGCTGATCATCTCCCAGTGCTCATCTCGGTGCCCACAAATCTGGTAGATAGTATCCTTGAGATCATTGCGGTAAACTTCTCCAATACATCCCATGGCAATGTGGGCTGCCATGCTCATTCCTAGACTCCAGGTTGGTGCATCAAAGGAAAACTCTATGGGCTTGGTGACTGGTGCGAACGTCCTTCCTGGAACTTGAACTTGAATCATCCAGTGCCCCTCCTCAGGTAAAGTGGCGTTGTAGGTCCCGGTGAAGCTTGGCACTCCGATGTTTAGGTACTTAGTGACTTCCTTCAGGTGGCGTCCAAAGGGTGTCGTGGAATTGTCACGGCAGATGTCCTTAGTGTCAGGACTTAGTCGCGAGGCCAACACATCTATGTGGTAGCTTGAGAGCGGTTGAGCGGGACGAGAGACGTGATGTTTTACCCAGGTTCGGCCCCTCGTGGTGGAGGTAAAAGCCTACATCCTACTTCATTGATATTGGTGATGATGATCATGGTTACAAGAGTGCCCTATCTTGAGAGCTATTGTCTAAACCTAACTTGTCCAACTTGTGGAACTTGTGAATCTTGACCCTTTTGGGGAGCCCTGCCCCTCCTTATATATGTTGGAGGGGCGGGTTACATGTAGAGTCCTATTAGGATTAGGACTAGTCTATCTCTAATACAAACCGGATACAAGTCCAGGTCTTAACTCCTTGTAAGATAAATGTTCTTCATGCCTTTCCTCTTAAACCGGCCCACCATTATCATAAACCACCATGTTGGGCCTTGGGCCTTGTCATCCATCTGGAACAAGCGCCGAGTCACCAATGAGTCTTCAGGCTCGTGAATCGTCATACCAGTGAACCGCCAGACACGTAAACCGCCAATCCTCTGGCGGTTTACCAATGAAACGCCTAGTTCGTCCGGGTTATACTTCCGGCCGGTTTATGCCGCGGGGTATATCCCCGACACTAGCCCCCAAGTTTAGCTTGGATTTATCCATGGTAAACTTATGCTGCAAAATAAACACAAGAACCAATTTGACAGGTTGTGCTCTGGATTAAGAATTCTTGTAGACAGGCACCTAGTCATCCTTAAATCCTTGTCATTTCCTCCTTCTAGAAAATCCAAGTCAATAACCAGCCTCATACTCAAATTGCTGACGTTGGTTTCTCATAGAAAAATATTATGAAGAATAATCCACTTGAGTCGGCTTCCAAAGCACCGGTTTAAGAAATATAGGTCTTGAAATACTCATCTGATATTCAGTCGGTTTGAAGATATAAAACTTGCCGGTTTAATATTACCAAAATTGCTGGGTTATAAAAACTGATAATTTCGGGTCATGATTGTTTCCAACGCCGGTTCATGATTGTTGCCAACGCCGGTTCATGATTGTTACAGACACCGAGTCATAATAATTGGTGACGCAGGGTCAATAATTGTTGGTGACGCTGATTTATAATTGTTGCAGACACCTGGTCAATCTGGTTAGCTCAAAACTGAAATTTAAAAGATATTTCTCCCTTATATCCATATTACATGTAGCCCCCAAGTCTTGAACAGAACAAAGTGATGATTTGAGACTTGCTTCCATATAATTACTGCCACTTTGAAGAAATCCATGTTGCTCATCTTAGTCACTAGTAAAGACCGAAGACTCCATATATGTAGCCCCCAAGTGCCGGGTTGTCATGCTTGCAGCAACCTGGGACTTGTAATTGCCTTATACTCATAAAAACTTCAACCAGTGTAGCCCCCAAGGGCCGGGTCATTATGCAATAATGACCAGGGACTTTATAAATATGATCATGTAAACTTGAGCAGTGATGTGCAGCCCCCAAGGGCCGGCTCATTATGATATGATGACTCGGGTCTTCAATAAGATGAGCAAAAAATGACTTTGCATTAGCCCCCAAGTGTTATGGTGCATGCTTGCAGCGACATGAGACTTGCATATTTGATATAATCTTAAGTTGAATAATGTAGCCCCCAAGTGCCGGGTCGTAAGCCTGCAGCGACTTGGGGCTATTCCTTCAATTGTAAAATAAATCATATCCTTTGATAATATAATAGCCATTGCGCTAAAGCGACTTTGAAAACCTTAATCATAATACTGGTTATTAATAACCATAATAAAATCCAGCCATATTGGCTATTCAAGATTTGAATAATATAATCCGGTAGGAAAACCTCAATCATTCAATATCATCATGACAATCCAGCCAAGTTTGGCTATTAAAGATTTGAATACCTTATCAGTTGATAAGTAAATCCGGAGTTTAAATACTCGGCGTCTCTTGGCCAATGGCGACTTAATGCGCATTCATTGTAAGCCAGAATTTTTATAACCCGACGGCTTATAGCCTTTGAGAAAATCCAGAATGGATAACCCTTTTGAACCATCAATTTTGATGATGAACTTGAACTTAATCATTTATATAAGTCATAGTTTTGCAAATCCTGCATAGAGTTTAAGCAACATATGCCCTGGCGACTTAACGTCAAAAGCCATGGCGGGTAACAACCCAAACATAATATAGTCTTATGCAATTATGGAAAAGACTAGCATTAAAGCCATTCAAGCCTAAACATACTGGCAACTTTAAAGTTAAAAGCCAGGGCAGGTTATCAAACCTCGCATATTCATATAACCAGGAAAACATACATGTAGGATTGATTTATATAGCTGGCTTACATTGCCGTACCTTGTGAAGGTAATAATCCAATGATTTATAAGCGCATGATTTCAATGGCGCAATTCAAAATATACTGGTGACTTAACGTCCCAGGCCAGGCCGGTTTAACAAACACCGGATAATTTCTCATCATATACTGGCGACTTATTGTCTTAAAGCCAGGCCGGTTTAATAAACACCGGATAATTTATCATCATACTGGCGACTTATAGTCAAAAGCCAGGCCGGTTTAACAAACACCAGAATTTATCATCATACTTTATTCAACCTGTTTCTGCATACAACAAGTTTAAAGTGTCTTGGTGGTTTACCGCCGGACGGGTCATAATGCCCAACATATAACCTGGGTTAACCAAGGCTGCACTTAAAAATATGAAATATATCATACCTGTGACATTGAATCACATCGTTGGTTTACCAACTTTTTGTAGTAAGAGTGATAACCCCAATCTTTGAGTAATGATAACTCCTTTCATATTGTACCGGTTTATGATAAAACCGTACCGGGTTGTGATAAACACCGGTTTAACCATATATAATACTGGCGACTCGTAGTCAAACCAGACCGGGCTGATAGTCTCCGGATTATAATTTGATCGTGTACTGACAACTTGTAGTTGAAAGCTGAGCCGGGTTGATAAACACTGGTTTACTCCATAATAGGATAGTAACAGAAAATCAAACCAGGCAGATAGTCTCCGGATTAAGATTTGACCATGTTCCGTCAATTTGTAATTGACAATCGAAACGGTTTAAGAATTTGTCGGTTTTCAAAACACAACAAAAGAAATATATGTCTAAATGAAACAAAATTTCAAAGGCAATGATAAAACAATTGGCAAAAAAGAAGCAATTGAGGTCATCAAATGGCATTACCATGGTCAGACACGACCAAGCCCCCAATAGGTGTAGCTATGGTTCAAGTCAGCCAGGTCCCCAAATGACGCAGTGGCATTATGCCGATCAAGAGGCGTAGCGATGGTTCGGGTTCGACCAAAGCCCCCAAGTGATTCTGTGGCCTTAGGCCGATCAAGAGGCATGACTGGTTCAGACGTGACCAAGTCCCCAAGTGATCTGGCGGCTTTCGCCTATCAAAAGGTGTTGCATTGGTTCAGACATGACCAAGCCCCCAAGTGATGTTGTGGCACTAGGCCGATCAAGAGGCGTGACTATGGTTCAGACATGACCACAAGTCCCCAAGTGATCAATAACATGATAAGCCAATAAGGCATGATACCCATGTTTGAACCGCGCAACATGGCAGCAGGTCCTCTTTGGCACCTTTTAACTTTTTGCAAGAGATAAATCCTTATTGAACCGGATGTTAAACCAGATATTGAGAGCTTCAAAGCTTCGTGGAAGACATCTTCCCTTGAACTGGATTGTAAACCAGAATACTTTCTGATGACCCAGAAATTTTCTGACGGCCTTTAAACTTTCATCAATATAACGGTAGCCTCCGGGACCGGGTTATCCTTCTCTCCATTGTCCTGGGGTTCTTAAATTTGTTGAAACTGGCAAGATTCGCTGAGTCATGTCATCGTAGCCCCCGAGTCTCAAAGGTGACTCGAGGAGTTGGCTTGAGACTCTCCATATTTGACCGAGATATAAACCGACATAACTTGTATATCATTGGCGTTGATAGCACGATGTGAATACATAGAAGGTTGAGGTGACTGTGGCGGGTTGTAAATGATCCCATATGAGCCGTGTCAGCAACTCGGCCAATGGTTCCTTCCAACTGGCGATTTGAAGTTAATCAAAACTGTAGTGGCGATGACTTGTGCGCCTGCCCATTGAACCATCCAGTGCAAACGGCGGTTGATGATAATTTATCTCCAATTTGAAAGAAAACCGGGCTACCCAATCTATGACTTGCTCATACCCAATAAGCAGCTCATGCAGACAGGTTGGGCCCGGTATGTTGATGTAGACCAGGCCGTGAGAGACAGACAGCAAAGACGACCGCGGCTTTCAAAGGCGGCACAAGTAGATGAGTCGGCCGCGGCATTGTAAACCGGCGTGGACGGGCGAATTAGCCACGTCATATTGATGTAAACTGGTCTGTAGAATGGCGGTTTGCACATATATTCACCGAGCTTGATGGCATGGTAAGGTACTAGTGCATTCATAATGGTTGCGCGAGTTTATACATCCATGACCCAGCCATAGCTTTTGCAATGAACAATTGTCCTGCATAAACAATATTGCAGACCAAGGCAAAGGTAAACTGTTCTTTGACAAAAATAATATGTGCTAATAAAATATATTTTAGATGGATATCACCTGATGTGCTAAGCCGGAAATTATCTGCCATCGAGTTGATGATCACCATAGTGATGCTAAAATTAATCACGGCCGAGTTAACCGTAGGAGCAGACATATGTGGAATACTCAATTCTGACTAGTGATTGAGATGAGCAACCTGGATTTCTTCAAGATTGTGATATTCATATTGAAGCAAGTCTTAAGTTGTTGCTATGCTACCTTCTTAAGACTTGGGGGCTACAAGTGATAGGCATATAAGAGGTATATTTTCAAGCTTCATGCTAACTACAATTATGACCCGGCAATTTTCTGACGGCCTCTTAAACTCGAACTTGCGAGAAGTTAATTCCTTTTTGAACCGGAAATTCTTAAACCAGGTTTGAGAGCTTCAGAGCTTTGTGATTTAATTTGTCCTACATTGAATAACTTGCAAGACAGAGTAATGCCTCCTCTTTTTTAAAAAGAAAGCAATATATAATATAGGTCAGAGATTATCACCGCGGAGTTGATGATCACCGGGTGAAGCTGAAATTACTCACAGGTGAGTCGGCCGCGGGATCTAAGCAGATGAGCCGGCCCGGTGTTGTAAACCAGCGTGGACGGTTGAGTCAGCCACGGGCGTTGTAAACCGGCGCGGACGGAGAGTTGGCCGCGGGCATTGTAAACCGGCGCTGATGGAGAGTCGGCCGCGGGCATTGTAAACCGGCGTGGACGGAGAGTTGGCCGCGGGCCTTGTAAACCGGCGCGATCGATCGTCGGTGTAGACAGACGCCAGCAATGTGCTCTCTGTATCTATGGCACAGTAGACACTCTTATAATGAGAAATTTTCCTGATGTTTCTATCGGGTGAATGCTACATTCCAGTAATCATAGACTTGTAGTCTCCTTTCGTTGTCCAATCCATGATGTCATTTTCAGTAGATTGCATGGCCGTACTATTGTAGTTGATCAATAAAGCTCGAAGTGGATCGAAGCCTCTTATTATTTCTCTTAGCTCTTGATCATTCCTTTGCGTAGCTCTATCACCACCTTCTTCCCAAACAGCTGCCGGCAGCAGCACTGCGCCATCAAGCACCCGTGAAGCAACGTCAGTACTGTTCAGCAGTAGCAGCTTGTCTTCGGCCTCTCAAAAACCGCGTGGTGCTGGGCGATGAACGCTACTCTCATATGGGCACGGAGGTGGCGTGAGGCCGACCATGGTGACGCAGGGCCGGGGCAATTGCAGAATCCCAGTGACCCAGCGCGGGGCGGCAGAGGACGACGGCGGCTCATAGAAGCGAGGCGAGGTCGCATGACGGCCGGCTCAGCTCGTGGGAGGTCGGTTGCGGTAGTGGAGTGGAAGCGGCTTGAGGTGTTGCTCCTTTGCTCGGGCGCGACGGCTCAGAACCGTGGCCGGTTCAATGTTTTTCCTCGACAGCGAGACGACTTCAGAAACAGCAACTCAGATCAGAGCGGCGGGTCCAGCGTTTCAGAGGCAGGTCATGGCGATGACTCATGGTCCAACCTATTGCAGCCCGGCGACGGCGACTCGGCGACGCGACAGTGCGGCGACTCTCCTGCTGCAGTTGAGACGGGTGGCGGTTCGACACTGCTGTGATTGCCGCAGCAGGGGAGGTCGGCCATGGCTGCGCGCGGAAGCAGACGGCAGTTCACAGCAACTTGGCGGCTCACGGCAGAGGTGAGTCAGTACAGCAGCGGGCGTGGAGGCAAACCATGGCCACGGCGAGGGCGGCTTACAGCAGCGGCGGCCGTGAGGCCGGGCGGCTCGGAAACAGCGAAGTGACGGCGAGGCCAGTTCAGAGATGCATAGGCGTCGAGGCGTCCCGAGATGTAGGTAGTACTCGAACCATCGAACAACGGCTCTGTAAGGAGGCGTACGGTGGCTGAACACGGCGTCGAGGTGAACTGGGGAGGTAGAGACCCATGCAGCAGAGACCAGCTTGGGGTCGAGGCGTCTGCTTGCCAGCGGCAGATGCGGCGACTGGCAGCTGCGTTGGTGACTTGGTCAGGCAGGGTCCGATTTGTTCTCCAGGTCATGGTTGATTTGACCAATCAACATCCAGGTCGTCTTTCCTATATGTGTAACAACTTTTGGTAGTACCATTGTCCGGATTGCTTCTCGTAATGCAGTACAACGACTCGCGGATTGCGCCGATCTCCATGGATGAGCTCTTTGTCGGTCTCGGCGAACTCCAGGGCGTGAACGACGCGTATATGCAACCCTAGAACTCTCTCAATCTCAACTTTTCATATGCTGCCGCTGAAAAGCCATGTTCTGTGTTTCCAGTGTGATGGTTCTGGCTATCATTCTCGAAAGCATCCTGTGATGCCAGTTAGTAGCAGGTATTCTACTCCTGGGTTTCTGAGCCCAAGGTTCACCCTACTTACTTCATGTTGATAGTAATTGCTAGTGCCTCTAGGATATTAGTAACCTTTGCGATAGTCCTCGAGGTCCGTGGTATATCGTTCTTCCAAATACCATGAACCATTCTTGGCAGGAGTTCTTTTGAACTGAACGATCACAACCACAGTGCTCTTGATGAGTTCTCCATTCCACATTGTGAATCTGCATGCCCTTCCTTTTCAGCATGGGTTATCCGGAAGAAATATGCTGAATTTGTTCGGCATACTAATCCATGTATCCACAACTCAGAAAATTGTATGTTCCATTGAGTTGTCCCTCTTTAGTTGTATTCCAGTCTTCATCTATCCGTTGATAGTCAAGAGTAATTGTGCATTCGTGTTATCGATGCTTATTATTCTTGTGGTCTGTCGAGCCATTCTATTCTGGAATGACTAGGAGAAACAAACTCCAGTACCTCATCCATATCCAGGATCGGGTCAAAGAAGTTGTGCTCTGCAGATCAAATTGCTAATCCAGCTTTTGTTCTGCTCTACCTTGGAGTATTACCATCTTTATATCGGGATTGTTATGAGAATTGCACACCCTCTTATGAATTCTTGATACAAGGATACTTCTCGCCATCATTATTCATTCCTCGGTTCCGTGTTGTCGCAACCGGGTTGCCGACAAGTGAATCGTGATGTGTGAAATCAATACTCCTAGCAGCCTCGTTGCTTGGTAGTTAAAGGACAATAATTTCATTCTTAGCGTGTTGGTTTTTGAATCATCCTTCTAAGACTGATTGTGCTACCTAGTCCCTATTTCCGGTGCACTCTTTCGGTCGTTGAGTTAGGATTTTGCCAATTCCCCGTTCATTTGATCATATCGTCTTGCCCTGAAAAGCAAGATTGTTCTCGAGTTTAGTAGCATATCGGTGGTTTGTGATTTTTCGAATATCTTCTCGGTAGTATCACCAGGTTGTCACCTGACCGCTATGTTGAGTTCGTGATCAAGTTGGTTTATTCCTGTAAACCACCCTTTCTCCAAGAATCTGTGTTGGATATCCCTGAGCTAGTTGGTTAAGCTAGACAACAACTTGGAGAATTGGAAGATAAAAGCTTGCCTAACTTAGTTCGTTCCAAAGGGATATTCTTGTGTAGTGTGTGTTGAAGAAAGATGATATCTTCATCATTTGGTCCCTGTGATCAGTTGCTGGACCTATTGTCTTATCAATCCTTTGATTTGAGTGTGGGCTATCGTCAATCAAATCAGTACCAACGATGCTCGTAATGTTGTCTTACTCGTGGTTGATCCCTCGAGCATATACCATTACATCTTTTGGTCTGACTAATACTATCACCGTGTTCACATGATGGTGGAAGTCCAGTGATATGGAAATTCCGATGAGTTGTTGTTGAGCCCATCAGCAGCATTTTGTCTCCCCCATGATTCATGTTGAACATCAACCTAGTGTTGGAAACTTTGTAAGCAATGCCTTCGTGTTCCGTTCATGAAGCCTATGCTTGGATGGAAGAAGTGACTTCCTCTAATTCATGTGCATTTGGTGCAAGTTGCCGCCGTGGGTTTGAGAAAGGTTTGTTTTGTTTCCTCTGGAATCGTCCCAAGTCAGTCATGCATGTGCAAAGTATACTCTGGTTTGGTAGATTAATTACCTCCACTCCATATGTATTCCGTAGCACCCCAAGCCACTAATTGATTTGTTCAAGGAGAAGGAGTTCCTTCATAAGAGCTAATCCGGACTTATGAAAGAACTTCGATATCCTCAATGATGGTTCCCTACCCGAACTCGGTAGTGTTTTATTGTAAGACTACCATGTGATCATGTTTGCCTGGAACAGCGTGTTCACACGTGCGTAGCAGAACCAGCTCATGCTTTGGAGCTTGCTATCATAGTTCATTCCCCGAGAATCTCGCAACGTCATCTCGTCGATTTGTGTTGCAAACTTTCGTTTTCTTCCTAGACTCGATGAGTCTGGAATATCCTGACACCAACCAGATCTGAATCTCAGGCAGATATGATGGTTGGAACCTTTCCCCAAGAACTATAATATTGGTCCCTCGATAACTGGTAAAGTGGATGTCGTGGCCAGCACCACCCAGCCGAAAGACCTATTATTGTAGTATCTTGTTTGAAGAAGTTGGCCACCTCCCCCTAAGGATTTCGTAGGATTTACTCCGTAGTTATTCCTTATGGATTCTTGTGCTCCAGAAGTCCGACCTTTTACTTGATGTTCTAGATATCAAACCATAATTATCTATGGATTACGCTAGCACATCAAGGAGAACATTAGAAGCGGAGTGCTAAATGTCTCTCGGTCGATCATCCAGATTTTGTTTCCTTGGCCTCGCTAAGGTGAAATCTGAGAAGGTGTTATCTTCCTTTGCATCTGCATCATCCATCATCATTCATCATGGTAGCAAGTTGTGTTGCCAGGATCCCTGACACGGATATTGATAAAATCTTGATGATTATGGAAATGCTCAAGTTCTTGAGAGCACGCGCAAGCACTAGGTGTTATCATCGGCACTAACTGGGTTTGCTCTCAGCTTCCTCGGTTATGCTATAACTTTTCAAACAGTGAATTCACTCTCTATTGTTGGGTTCTTCCCCAGTTACCAGAGTCATTCCCAGCATTTGCATTTTGTTCCCAGCTTGCACCGCCAATGTGCCATTCTACCATGGGTCTCTTCCATTTCCGGTGGTAAGCAAATTCATCCATTACGTTGTCTTCAACAAGGTAATCCACATCATCCAAGTCCGAGTATGCCATTCTACCGACCCCCGCCAATCGATTGCTGTGGTTTGCCTTAGGCTGATATAGAGAGTCTCAATGATCTCTATATCAAAGGTAATTCTTTTTGCCACTTAAGGTAATAACTTATGAATCACCCTCCTCCAGGATGTTTCGTCGTGGTATCATGGCAACTCAACTCCTTGCTACGTTGACAATCGTTTACCACCTTCTTAGGTGTGGAATTGTTGTCTACCTAGTGAGCCCTCATCATCTGTCTCACTCCATTTCCTCAGACGTATGCTTCGTGTCTCAACCCGAGAGATGGTTCTATGTCTCATTCCGTGAGTTGTTCGACCTTTGAGAAGATCGATCCTTCCAGAATCTTTCTTTCCCTCTCGTTGTCATGTTAGCTAGAGTTCTGAGAGCAAGACGTCGAGACAAAGATGGTGATCAAATCAACGTTCCTATGAAGTGCAAGTTGGATCGTGAAGATTGCGTTAGTTGCGTTCCCCTTCATCCTACCCTACGCTTGAATCTCGGGACGAGATTCTTGTTTAGTGGGGGCGAGTTGTCACATCCCTAGCTTATGGTGCTGCCTAGTGTTTGCATCATGTTTAAATTTTTGAAACTTGAACTGAGGAAATTTGGAAGCCTCAAAACCCTAAATAAAAGAAGGGCAAAAACCCTAAAATCTCATTCATTGTTCCAAAATGCTCTTCTTAGATGTTTAATATTTTTGGCAAGGGTTTTGATCCAAACCAAAAATAATGAACATTTTAAAAGGATTTATTTTTGGGACTTTGAATTTAAATCATTAGTTATTTGAATTTGAATTATATTCATATAATTACAATATAATTTCAAATACCCCTGAAATATTTTACGAGCTTTTGGAAAAGTCCATCTAGCAAAACAAAAATATTCAGAGGAGTTTTTGGCATTGTTTGAATTATTTTAAATTCAAAACAGTGGCAAAACAAATTTAAAAAAAATAAAACAGAACAGAAATATCAAACAAAGCAGAACTTACCTGGCCTTACCTGGCAGCCCGCTGGCCGGCCCAGCACTGTGCTGGCCCGTGCCAGCCACCTGCTTCCTCCCGCCAGAGCAGGTAGGCAGCTGCCTGTCGGCCGCGCGCGCCGCCGTGTGCCACCTCCTGCTTCCCCGGCCACCTCCTGCCTGGTTGCCTCCCTCCTCGATGCGCCTGGAGATGCCACGACACCCCTGGCCTCTCTCTCACTCTCCCTGGAACCCCTCGCGCTCTCCCTCGCTCCTCCCCCTCCTCTGCTCTCTCTCCCTCACGCGCCCGAGCGGAGCCCGTCGCCGCCGCTTGCTGCTGCCGCGGCCACCGCCTCCCCCTCGCTTCTCTGACCAGCCCACGAGCTCCGCCTAGAACCCGAGCACCTCTCCGCCGACCCACGCAAGGCCGGAGGACCCCAAGACGACGACGCGACCCTTCTTCCCCGTCCACGGCCGCCGGATGCCGCCGCCCGATTCGTCGTCCACATGGCCTCCCTGAGCTCGCCGTCTTCTTCAACCGACTCCCCGTGAGCTCCTCTTCCTCCTCCCCCTTCCCATTCTCGCTCTCGAGCACTACAACAACAGCACATAGCTCGGCCGCACCCGCCGCCGCCACCGCACATCGCCGTCGTGGCCACAGCCACGTTGGATCGATCCTGAGCACGTCATCGTCTCCGCCGCACTCGCACGAGCCCGTAGCACTCCTCACGCGCCTCGCCGTGCCCCCTAGCATCGGAGCCGACCTCGTCCGAACTCCGGCGACCGCCAAGGTCATCGCCGGCGACAACTCCGGCCACCCCAGGCCCAGCTGCCACCACCACCCGATGCGGACGTGCATCTGCATCACGTAGATGCCCTCCGCCGGCCGTTTGGTCGCCGGAGACACAAACCCGAGGCTCGCCACCGCGGCTGGCCTCGCCGGCGTCAAGCCGCCGGTGGGTTTGACCCCACCGACTCGGGATTTGACCCTGTTTGACTTCCCCAGGGTCACTGACAGGTGGGCCCGGCCCCTGCTAACTTTTGGTTAATTTAATAACTAATTTTAGTTAAGCCACTGACTCACTGACATGCGGGCCCGGCCCTTCTAATTAAACTAGGTTAGGTTTAAGTTATATTAGGATTAGCCATAGTCACTGACCAGTGGGCCCCACTGGTCAGGTTTGACCCGGACCAGCCCCTGTTGACCTGCTGACGTCATGCCAACGTCATGCTGATGCAGTAAATGTTTTCTGGAGTTTTAAATAAATCAGAAATGATTTATTTATTTCAAAAAATTGTATATACTTCTAAAATTCATAGAAATTCAACCATAACTCCAAATGAGATAAATTATATATGAAAAATGATCAGAAAAATCCAATCTATCCACCTGTACTATTTTCATGCATGTTAGAACAACTTATGACCACTGTTTAGGACAATTCAATTAAATGGCATTTAAATAACCACATGTGGAGTTTGAATTTGAATCTTGGATTCAAACCAACTTCATTTAATCTGGTTTAGTTGCATCAGCACAAATCACATCATATTGCCATGTCACATTCATGCATCATATTGTCGCATTGCATTGATTGTGTTCTTCCTTGTTTGCCGGTAATTGTCCCCTCTCGATAGACGTGTACCGGCGATGTGATCGATGACACCGATGAAGAGCTATATTATCTTCAGAAGTGCCAGGCAAGCAAAACCCCCCTGTTCATTCCGATACAATCCCACTCTCTCGCTCCTGCTCTCTTTTACTGCATTAGGACAACACCGATTCAACTGTTACATGCTGTGGTAGTTGAACCCCTTTATCCTCTGCATGACCTGTCATTGCCACAGTAAATAGATGAAACCCACTAGCATGAGTAGGAGTTGTTTGAGCCCTGTTGTGCCTACTCATTCATGCTTGTTTGTCATGCCTGCTACTGCTTAGAGTTGAGTCAGGTCTGATTCATCGGGGATGAATCAGAGGCGTGTGAACATGTCCTACTGTTGAGAGCTAAGTGTGTGAACACGATTTGGTAAAGGTAGCGGTGAGAGGCCATGTAGGAGTACATGGTGGGTTGTCTCATTGCAGCCGTCCTTAGGAACTGAGTTCTGTGTTTGTGATCCATGAACAGTTACTACCACACATTGGGCTCCGGGCGCTCCAAGCTCTCTCGACTTATTAATCAACTTGATCTCTGTCCAGGAGTTGCAATTAGTTTCTGGTGTTTGTAGGTAGTGTTAGTAGTCTACCAAGTGGCACCCGGTACAGGTGGGCTTGGGACAGACTAGGCACAGTGGCACGGTGTACCAAGTGGCACCCGGATGGTGGGCTTGGGAACCCTGCTCACATCGTTTGGGGCCGTGAGCGACACCCCGGCCGGATCTCCTTGCGGATGGAACCCGAATAGGCGATAAACCTGGACGAGAGACTTGTATGGTTAGTCAGGTCGTGGCCGACTCCCTCGCCCGGCTTCCGCTTGAAGGTTGCCGAGGTACATGACGTGTACAAGGCGATAAGTGGCGAAAGCGTGTGTGAAGAAGTACACCCCTGCAGGGTTATCATTATCTATTCGAATAGCCGGATTCCTCGGATATGGAAACTTGGACCCCTTGCATAGTTCATAGACAAGTGAAAGTGGATACTCTAAAATACGCAAGATAAGCGTGAGTGCTATGGATGGCGTTCTCGTAGGGAGACGGGAGCGGATCCATAGTGGTGTATTGATATGGTGAATATGTGGACTCGTGTGCGCCACCTCAAAAGAGTTACTTGCAGTCGTGGATCAGGTTAGCCACCGAGTCAAAGCTGGCTTGCTGCAGTTAATCCCCACCATCCCCTTTGTTGATAATGATGCATATGTAGATAGATCTGATGTAAGTCTTGCTGGGTACATTTGTACTCACGTTTGCCTATTTTATGTTTTTGCAGAGAGACTTCAGTCTCGCTAGTAGTTCCGCGTGGACTTCGACGTTTAGCTTGTTACCTCAGCTACGATCTTGTGCCCTCGGCAGGATCTGGTAGATAGTCAGGCTTCTCAGCCTTTTTCATTTCTAGATGTCTGTACTCAGACATGTTAAGCTTCCGCATGTGCTTTGACTTGTATGCTCTGATGTTGGGTCATGAGACCCATGTTTGTAATATTCCGCTCCTCGGAGCCTAATGAATAAATACTTGAGTCGTAGAGTCATGTTGTGATGCCATGTTGTATTTGCACATATCGAGCATATTGTGTGTATGTTATTGAAATGCTTGGTATGTGTGGGATCTGACTATCTAGTTGTTTATCCTTAGTAGCCTCTCTTACCGGGAAATGTCTCCTAGTGTTTCCACTGAGCCATGGTAGCTTGCTACTGCTCCGGAACACTTAGGCTGGCCGGCATGTGTCCTTCTTCGTTCCTGTGTCTGTCCCTTCGGGGAAATGTCACGCGATGAATACCGGAGTCCTGTTAGCCCGCTATAGCCCGGTTCACCGGAGTCCTGCTAGCCCAGTGCTACAGCCTGGATTCACTCGCTGATGACCGACACGTTCGATGCTGGGTCATGGATGCCTGTCCCTGTAAGTTAGTGCCACTTTGGGTTCACGACTAGCCATGTCAGCCCGGGTTCTTTGTCATATGGATGCTAGCGACACTATCATATACGTGAGCCAAAAGGCGCAAACGGTCCTGGGCCAGGTAGGGTGGCACCCGTGGGAATACCGTGCGTGAGGCCGCAAAGTGATATGATGTGTTACATGCTAGATCGGTGTGACTTAGGATCGGGGTCCTGACAGCTTTGGTATCAGAGCTTGACTGCCTGTAGGATTACCAAGCCAAACTGGTCGAAGTTGAGTCTAGAAATTCTTTAGTTATATAAGGGAATTGATTGTGGGATGGAACGTAAGGCTCTTTTTACTCCTTATACCTCATGGCCCTCTGATCTGAGTCATCCTCTTCTCTTCTACGGGGATTAAGAACTAGGCTTCTCATCTATCTACTAGGATGATGAGTTACTATGTTAGAGACTTATAGGATTGATAGTTTCAAGCCTCAATTCAGTTTCTACTTCCGTATGTTAATTGTTGATCTCGAAACCTTGATATTGTGCTTATGAGTGGTTATGCCACCATTTTTGTGAATGTCACAAATCTTTTCTGAGCATTTACAGCCGTTATGCTGTCCGAGTCATCCCAGGTTTCTAAACAGTCTGATGCATTTGCAAATCCCTTCTTCCCGTTCCCGATGTCCTTTTGGTCAGATTAATCACACAAATTAGTGAGTTGAGGTACTTTATTGCCTCGACATATATGTTGGAGTTAATAATTATGACCCTAGGTGTCTTAGGGGATCATCTAGTAATCTAGCCATGTTCTGTGTTTCCAGTGTGATGGTTCTGGCTATCATTCTCGAAAGCATCCTGTGATGCCAGTTAGTAGCAGGTATTCTACTCCTGGGTTTCTGAGCCCAAGGTTCACCCTACTTACTTCATGTTGATAGTAATTGCTAGTGCCTCTAGGATATTAGTAACCTTTGCGATAGTCCTCGAGGTCCGTGGTATATCGTTCTTCCAAATACCATGAACCATTCTTGGCAGGAGTTCTTTTGAACTGAACGATCACAACCACAGTGCTCTTGATGAGTTCTCCATTCCACATTGTGAATCTGCATGTCCTTCCTTTTCAGCATGGGTTATCCGGAAGAAATATGCTGAATTTGTTCGGCATACTAATCCATGTACCCACAACTCAGAAAATTGTATGTTCCATTGAGTTGTCCCTCTTTAGTTGTATTCCAGTCTTCATCTATCCGTTGATAGTCAAGAGTAATTGTGCATTCGTGTTATCGATGCTTATTATTCTTGTGGTCTGTCGAGCCATTCTATTCTGGAATGACTAGGAGAAACAAACTCCAGTACCTCATCCATATCCAGGATCGGGTCAAAGAAGTTGTGCTCTGCAGATCAAATTGCTAATCCAGCTTTTGTTCTACTCTACCTTGGAGTATTACCATCTTTATATCGGGATTGTTATGAGAATTGCACACCCTCTTATGAATTCTTGATACAATGATACTTCTCGCCATCATTATTCATTCCTCGGTTCCGTGTTGTCGCAACCGGGTTGCCGACAAGTGAATCGTGATGTGTGAAATCAATACTCCTAGCAGCCTCGTTGCTTGGTAGTTAAAGGACAATAATTTCATTCTTAGCGTGTTGGTTTTTGAATCATCCTTCTAAGACTGATTGTGCTACCTAGTCCCTATTTCCGGTGCACTCTTTCGGTCGTTGAGTTAGGATTTTGCCAATTCCCCGTTCATTTGATCATATCGTCTTGCCCTGAAAAGCAAGATTGTTCTCGAGTTTAGTAGCATATTGGTGGTTTGTGATTTTTCGAATATCTTCTCGGTAGTATCACCAGGTTGTCACCTGACCGCTATGTTGAGTTCGTGATCAAGTTGGTTTATTCCTGTAAACCACCCTTTCTCCAAGAATCTGTGTTGGATATCCCTGAGCTAGTTGGTTAAGCTAGACAACAACTTGGAGAATTGGAAGATAAAAGCTTGCCTAACTTAGTTCGTTCCAAAGGGATATTCTTGTGTAGTGTGTGTTGAAGAAAGATGATATCTTCATCATTTGGTCCCTGTGATCAGTTGCTGGACCTATTGTCTTATCAATCCTTTGATTTGAGTGTGGGCTATCGTCAATCAAATCAGTACCAATGATGCTCGTAATGTTGTCTTACTCGTGGTTGATCCCTCGAGCATATACCATTACATCTTTTGGTCTGACCAATACTATCACCGTGTTCACATGATGGTGGAAGTCCAGTGATATGGAAATTCCGATGAGTTGTTGTTGAGCCCATCAGCAGCATTTTGTCTCCCCCATGATTCATGTTGAACATCAACCTAGTGTTGGAAACTTTGTAAGCAATGCCTTCGTGTTCCGTTCATGAAGCCTATGCTTGGATGGAAGAAGTGACTTCCTCTAATTCATGTGCATTTGGTGCAAGTTGCCGCCGTGGGTTTGAGAAAGGTTTGTTTTGTTTCCTCTGGAATCGTCCCAAGTCAGTCATGCATGTGCAAAGTATACTATGGTTTGGTAGATTAATTACCTCCACTCCATATGTATTCCGTAGCACCCCAAGCCACTAATTGATTTGTTCAAGGAGAAGGAGTTCCTTCATAAGAGCTAATCCGGACTTATGAAAGAACTTCGATATCCTCAATGATGGTTCCCTACCCGAACTCGGTAGTGTTTTATTGTAAGACTACCATGTGATCATGTTTGCCTGGAACAGCGTGTTCACACGTGCGTAGCAGAACCAGCTCATGCTTTGGAGCTTGCTATCGTAGTTCATTCCCCGAGAATCTCGCAACGTCATCTCGTCGATTTGTGTTGCAAACTTTCGTTTTCTTCCTAGACTCGATGAGTCTGGAATATCCTGACACCAACCAGATCTGAATCTCAGGCAGATATGATGGTTGGAACCTTTCCCCAAGAACTATAATATTGGTCCCTCGATAACCGGTAAAGTGGATGTCGTGGCCAACACACCCAGCCGGAAGACCTATTATTGTAGTATCTTGATTGAGAAGTTGGCCACCTCCCATAAGGATTTCGTAGGATTTACTCCGTAGTTGTTCCTTATGGATTTTTGTGCTCCCGAAGTCCGACCTTTACTTGATGTTCTAGATATCAAACCATAATTATCTATGGATTACGCTAGCACATCAAGGAGAACATTAGAAGCGGAGTGCTAAATGTCTCTCGGTCGATCATCCAGATTTTGTTTCCTTGGCCTCGCCAAGGGTGAAATCTGAGAAAGTGTTATCTTCCTTTGCATCTGCATCATCCATCATCATTCATCATGGTAGCAAGTTGTGTTGCCAGGATCCTTGACACGGATATTGGTAAAATCTTGATGATTATGGAAATGCTCAAGTTCTTGAGAGCACGCGCAAGCGCTAGGTGTTATCATCGGCACTAACTGGATTGCTCTCAGTTTCCTCGGCAATGCTATGACCTTTTCAAACAGTGAATTCACTCTCTATTGTTGGGTTCTTCCCTAGTTACCAGAATCATTCCCAGCATTTGCATTTTGTTCCCAGCTTGCACCGCCAATGTGCCATTCTACCATGGGTCTCTTCCATTTCCGGTGGTAAGCAAATTCATCCATTACGTTGTCTTCAACAAGGTAATCCACATCATCCAAGTCCGAGTATGCCATTCTACCGACCCCCGCCAATCGATTGCTGTGATTTGCCTTAGGCTGATATAGAGAGTCTCAATGATCTCTATATCAAAGGTAATTCTTTTTGCCACTTAAGGTAATAACCTACGAATCACCCTCCTCCAGGATGTTTCGTCGTGGTATCATGGCAACTCAACTCCTTGCTACGTTGACAATCGTTTACCACCTTCTTAGGTGTGGAATTGTTGTCTACCTAGTGAGCCCTCATCATCTGTCTCACTCCATTTCCTCAGACGTATGCTTCGTGTCTCAACCCGAGAGATGGTTCTATGTCTCATTCCGTGAGTTGTTCGACCTTTGAGAAGATCGATCCTTCCAGAATCTTTCTTTCCCTCTCGTTGTCATGTTAGCTAGAGTTCTCAGAGCAAGACGTCGAGACAAAGATGGTGATCAAATCAACGTTCCTATGAAGTGCAAGTTGGATCGTGAAGATTGCGTTAGTTTGCGTTCCCCTTCATCTTACCCTACGCTTGAATCTCGGGACGAGATTCTTGTTTAGTGGGGGTGAGTTGTCACATCCCTAGCTTCTGGTGCTGCCTAGTGTTTGCATCATGTTTAAATTTTGAAACTTGAACTGAGGAAATTTGGAAGCCTCAAAACCTTAAATAAAAGAAGGGCAAAAACCCTAAAATCTCATTCATTGTTCCAAAATGCTCTTCTTAGATGTTTAATATTTTTGGCAAGGGTTTTGATCCAAACCAAAAATAATGAACATTTTAAAGGATTTATTTTGGGACTTTGAATTTAAATCATTAGCTATTTGAATTTGAATTATATTCATATAATTAGAATATAATTTCAAATACCCCTGAAATATTTTATGAGCTTTTGGAAAAGTCCATCTAGCAAAATAAAAATATTCAGAGGAGTTTTTGGCATTGTTTGAATTATTTTAAATTCAAAACAGTGGCAAAACAAATTTAAAAAAAAATAAAACAGAACAGAAATATAAAACAGAGCAGAACTTACCTGGCCTTACCTGGCAGCCCGCTGGCCGGCCCAGCACTGTGCTGGCCCGTGCCAGCCACCTGCTTCCTCCCGCCAGAGCAGGCAGGCAGCTGCCTGTCGGCCGCGCGCGCCGCCGTGCGCCACCTCGCTGCCTGGTTGCCTCCCTCCTCGATGCGCCTGGAGACGCCACGACACCCCTGGCCTCTCTCTCACTCTCCCTGGAACCCCTCGCGCTCTCCCTCGCTCCTCCCCTCCTCTGCTCTCTCTCCCTCACGCGCCCGAGCGGAGCCCATCGCCGCTGCTTGATGCTGCGGCGGCCACCGCCTCCCCCTCGCTTCTCTGACCAGCCCACGAGCTCCGCCTAGAACCCGAGCACCTCTCCACCGACCCACGCAAGGCCGGAGGACCCCAAGACGACGCCGCGACCCTTCTTCCCCGTCCACGGCCGCCGGATGCCGCCGCCCGATTCGTCGTCCACAGGGCCTCCCTGAGCTCGCCGTCTTCTTCAACCGACTCCCCGTGAGCTCCTCTTCCTCCTCCCCCTTCCCGTTCTCGCTCTCGAGCACCACAGCAACAGCACCGAGCTCGGCCGCACCCGCCGCCGCCACCGCACATCGCCGTCGTGGCCACAGCCACGTTGGATCGATCCTGAGCACGTCATCGTCTCCGCCGCACTCGCACGAGCCCGTAGCACTCCTCACGCGCCTCGCCGTGCCCCCTAGCATCGGAGCCGACCTCGTCCGAACTCCGGCGACCGCCAAGGTCATCGCCGGCGACAACTCCGGCCACCCCAGGCCCAGCTGCCACCACCACCCGATGCGGACGTGCATCTGCCTCACGTAGATGCCATCCGCCGGCCGTTTGGTCGCCGGAGACACAAACCCGAGGCTCGCCACCGCGGCTGGCCTCGCCGGCGTCAAGCCGCCGGTGGGTTTGACCCCACTGACTCGGGATTTGACCCTGTTTGACTTCCCCAGGGTCACTAACAGGTGGGCCCGGCCCCTGCTAACTTTTGGTTAATTTAATAACTAATTTTAGTTAAGCCACTGACTCACTGACATGCGGGCCCGGCCCGACTAATTAAACTAGGTTAGGTTTAAGTTATATTAGGATTAGCCATAGTCACTGACCAGTGGGCCCCACTGGTCAGGTTTGACCCGGACCAGCCCCTGTTGACCTGCTGACGTCATGCCAACGTCATGCTGACGCAGTAAATGTTTTCTGGAGTTTTAAATAAATCAGAAATGATTTATTTATTTCAGAAAATTGTATAAACTTCTAAAATTCATAGAAATTCAACCGTAACTCCTAATGAGATAAATTATATATGAAAAATGATCAGAAAAATCCAATCTATCCATCTGTACTATTTTCATGCATGTTAGAACAACTTATGACCACTGTTTAGGACAATTCAATTAAATGGCATTTAAATAACCACATGTGGAGTTTGAATTTGAATCTTGGATTCAAACCAACTTCATTTAATCTGGTTTAGTTGCATCAGCACAAATCACATCATATTGCCATGTCACATTCATGCATCATATTGTCGCATTGCATTGATTGTGTTCTTCCTTGTTTGCCGGTAATTGTCCCCTCTCGATAGACGTGTACCGGCGATGTGATCGATGACACCGATGAAGAGCTATATTATCTTCAGAAGTGCCAGGCAAGCAAAACCCCCTTGTTCATTCCGATACAATCCCACTCTCTCGCTCCTGCTCTCTTTTACTGCATTAGGACAACACCGATTCAACTGTTACATGCTGCGGTAGTTGAACCCCTTTATTTTCTGCATGACCTGTCATTGCCACAGTAAATAGATGAAACCCACTAGCATGAGTAGGAGTTGTTTTAGCCCTGTTGTGCCTACCCATTCATGCTTGTTTGTCATGCCTGCTACTGCTTAGAGTTGAGTCAGGTCTGATTCATCGGGGATGAATCAGAGGCGTGTGAACATGTCCTACTGTTGAGAACTAAGTGTGTGAACACGATTTGGTAAAGGTAGCGGTGAGAGGCCATGTAGGAGTACATGGTGGGTTGTCTCATTGCAGCCGTCCTTAGGAACTGAGTTCTGTGTTTGTGATCCATGAACAGTTACTACCACACATTGGGCTCCGGGCGCTCCAAGCTCTCTCGACTTATTAATCAACTTGATCTCTGTCCAGGAGTTGCAATTAGTTTCTGGTGTTTGTAGGTAGTGTTAGTAGTCTACCAAGTGGCACCCGGTACAGGTGGGCTTGGGACAGACTAGGCACAGTGGCACGGTGTACCAAGTGGCACCCGGATGGTGGGCTTGGGAACCCTGCTCACATCGTTTGGGGCCGTGAGCGACACCCCGGACGGATCTCCTTGCGGATGGAACCCGAATAGGCGATAAACCTGGACGAGAGACTTGTATGGTTAGTCAGGTCGTGGCCGACTCCCTCGCCCGGCTTCCTCTTGAAGGTTGCCGAGGTACATGACGTGTACAGGGCGATAAGTGGCGAAAGCGTGTGTGAAGAAGTACACCCCTGCAGGGTTATCATTATCTATTCAAATAGCCGGATTCCTCGGATATGGAAACTTGGACCCCTTGCATAGTTCATAGACAAGTGAAAGTGGATACTCTAAAATACGCAAGATAAGCGTGAGTGCTATGGATGGCCTTCTCGTAGGGAGACGGGAGCGGATCCATAGTGGTGTATTGATATGGTGAATATGTGGACTCGTGTGCGCCACCCCAAAAGAGTTACTTGCAGTCGTAGATCAGGTTAGCCACCAAGTCAAAGCTGGCTTGCTGCAGTTAAACCCCACCATCCCCTTTGTTGATAATGATGCATATGTAGATAGATCTGATGTAAGTCTTGCTGGGTACATTTGTACTCACGTTTGCCTATTTTATGTTTTTGCAGAGAGACTTCAGTCTCGCTAGTAGTTCCGCGTGGACTTCGACGTTTAGCTTGTTACCTCAGCTACGATCTTGTGCCCTCGGCAGGATCTGGTAGATAGTCAGGCTTCTCAGCCTTTTTCATTTCTAGATGTCTGTACTCAGACATGTTAAGCTTCCGCATGTGCTTTGACTTGTATGCTCTGAATGTTGGGTCATGAGACCCATGTTTGTAATATCCGCTCGTCGGAGCCTAATGAATAATACTTGAGTCGTAGAGTCATGTTGTGATGCCATGTTGTATTTGCACATATCGAGCATATTGTGTGTATGTATTGAAATGCTTGGTATGTGTGGGATCTGACTATCTAGTTGTTTATCCTTAGTAGCCTCTCTTACCGGGAAATGTCTCCTAGTGTTTCCACCAAGCCATGGTAGCTTGCTACTGCTCCGGAACACTTAGGCTGGCCGGCATGTGTCCTTCTTCGTTCCTGTGTCTGTCCCTTCGGGGAAATGCCACGCGATGAATACCGGAGTCCTGTTAGCCCGCTACAGCCCGGTTCACTGGAGTCCTGCTAGCCCAGTGCTACAGCCTGGATTCACTCGCTGATGACCGACACGTTCGATGCTGGGTCATGGATGCCTGTCCCTGTAAGTTAGTGCCACTTTGGGTTCACGACTAGCCATGTCAGCCCGGGTTCTTTGTCATATGGATGCTAGCGACACTATCATATACGTGAGCCAAAAGGCGCAAACGGTCCCGGGCCAGGTAGGGTGGCACCCGTGGGAATATCGTGCGTGAGGCTGCAAAGTGATATGATGTGTTACATGCTAGATCGGTGTGACTTAGGATCGGGGTCCTGACATCGTGTCCTACATTCAGCGTGTGCTCTGATACCATCTTGTAGCGACCAGACCTCAAATAGTCTGATCTCTGTGCTTTAGTGTCATCCCTGGATCAGTAATGCTGACACGCACAGTACTTGAAGGATTTATAACAGAGTAGCAATCACACACTTATTACAACGAGTGCCTCAAAAGACAACTTATTACAAACAGTATGGCTTAAGGCCATCTAATAACGATAACGGCGGAAGGCTTGGAAGATAAGTGAGTCCATCAACTCCAACGGCATCACTGAGTATAGAAACACGACCTAAAGGCACCTTACTCGTCGTCTGAAAAGTCTGCAACATGAACATTGCAGCCCGAAAACGGGTCAACACATGGAATATGCTGGCAATGTAGCACATAGAGAGTAAAGAGCAGAAATAGGCTATACTACATGCTTATATGGCTGGCGGAAAGCTCTATGGTTATAGTTTTGCGTAAAGCCAATTTTTCCCTACTGCAAAGGAATAAATTTTATTTAACTATCATGGTAGTTTTTAAACATTAAGAGCGTAGACACCCTCTCAATCCGAATTAAACATCATCATTAAAACCCAACAAAATTAATTAAAATCACATGATGAGATTCACATGATAATCCAAGTACTAGATACTCAAGACGTCCATAACCGGGGACACAGCTAATCATGATTAGTTTATACACTCTGCAGAGGTTTGCGCACTTTTCCCCACAAGACTCGATCTCCTCCATTGGGATTCTCGCACTACTTGGTGTTTGAGAAACGGATGACCGAGACATAGTCTTTCAGAAGTGCTAGCACCTTAGGATCGGGTAGACCGTTACACCTACTTTCCCCTACATCTGCTAGTCTACCACTCTAAGAGTTCACACGACTTAATTAACTATGCTAGAGCCCATAGTAGCTTGTGGCTGCACATGGAAGTTTCTAGTATGAATAATCTCATGATCCCTTTAAGCCTGGGTGGCGGTCCATAAAGAAAAACATGCAATCGCTGGAATACCCAGGTGCCACAATCCACCCAGATGTGTATTAAAGTTGCTGTTGGAAATATGCCCTAGAGGCAATAATAAATTAGTTATTATTATATTTCATTGTTCATGATCTGACCACGACAGAATAGAGAAAAAGGACGGAGGTCATCCCCTATGCTTTAGACATAGGCTCTACAGTATGCTATGTTATGTACCGCACCTGAAGTGTGCCAAGCCATGAGTCAGTCAAGGGGTACAAGTGTGATCTAGGAATGGATCACAGGACAACGGTCATGGTTGTCCTTAGTAACTAGTGGACTAAGGAATTTTCTCGATTATGGAGGTGGTAAAAGAGTTCGTCGTAAAGGGTTACACCGATGCAATCTTTGACACTAATCTGGATGATTCTGAGTAGTAAACCACATTCGTATAGTAGAACAGTTATTTGGAATAGATCCAAATAGAGCATGGTAGCTGCATCTACAAGATGACATAGAGATTTGTAAAGCACACACACAGATCTGAAAGGTTCAGACCCATTGACTATAACATCTCTCACAAGCATAACATGATCAAACCCAGAACTCATTGAGTGTTAATCACATGGTAATGTGAACTAAATTATTGACTCTACTAAACTCTTTGGGTGTTAGTCACATGGGGATGTGACCTTGAGTGTTAATCGCATAGCGATGTGAACTGGATTATTGACTCTAGTGCAAGTGGGAGACAGTTGGAAATATGCCCTAGAGGCAATAATAAATTAGTTATTATTATATTTCCTTGTTCATGATAATTGTTTATTATCCATGCTAGAATTGTATTGAAAGGAAACTCAGATACATGTGTGGATACATAGACAACACCATGTCCCTAGTAAGCCTCTAGTTGACTAGCTCGTTGATCAATAGATGGTTACGGTTTCCTGACCATGGACATTGGATGGCGTTGATAACGGGATCACATCATTAGGAAAATGATGTGATGGACAAGACCCAATCCTAAGCCTAGCACAAGATCGTGTAGTTCGTATGCTAAAGCTTTTCTAATGTCAAGTATCATTTCCTTAGACCATGAGATTGTGCAACTCCCGGATAACGTAGGAATTCTTTGGGTGTACCAAACGTCACAACGTAACTAGGTGGCTGTAAAGGTGCACTTCGGGTATCTCCGAAAGTGTCTGTTGGGTTGGCACGAATCGAGACTGGGGTTTGTCACTCCGTGTAAACGGAGAGGTATCTCTGGGCCCACTCGGTAGGACATCATCATAATGTGCACAATGTGACCAAGGAGTTGATCACGGGATGATGTGTTACGGAACGAGTAAAGAGACTTGCCGGTAACGAGATTGAACAAGGTATCGGGATACCGACGATCGAATCTCGGGCAAGTATCGTACCGATAGACAAAGGGAATTGAATACGGGATTGATTGAATCCTCGACATTGTGGTTCATCCGATGAGATCATCATGGAGCATGTGGGAGCTAACATGGGTATCCAGATCCCGCTGTTGGTTATTGATCGGAGAGTCGTCTCGGTCAAGTCTGCATGTCTCCCGAACCCGTAGGGTCTACACACTTAAGGTTTGGTGACGCTAGGGTTGTAGAGATATTAGTATGTGGTAACCCGAAAGTTGTTCGGAGTCCCGGATGAGATCCCGGACGTCATGAGGAGTTCTGGAATGGTCCGGAGGTGAAGATTTATATATGGGAAGTCCAGTTTCGGCCATCGGGAAAGTTTCAGGGGTAATCGGTATTGTACCGGGACCACCGGAAGGGTCCCGGGGGTCCATTGGGTGGGGACACCTATCCCGGAGGGCCCCATGGGCTGAAGTGGGAGGGGAACCATCCCCTGGTGGGTTGGTGCGCCCCCCATGGGCCTCCCCCTGCGCCTAGGGTTGGAAACCCTAGGGGTGGGGGGCGCCCCACCTGACTTGGGGGGCAAGTCCCCCACTTGGCCGCCGCCCCCCTTGGAGATTGGATCTCCTAGGGCCTTGGCGCCTCCCTCTCCCTCATAACACCTCTCCCTCTCTCTCGTTGGAGCTTGGCGAAGCCCTGCCGAGATCACCGCTGCTTCCACCACCACGCCGTCGTGCTGCTGGATCTCCATCAACATCTCCTTCCCCTTGCTGGATCAAGAAGGAGGAGACGTCTTCCCAACCGTACGTGTGTTAAACGCGGAGGTGCCGTCCGTTCGGCACTTGGTCATCAGTGATTTGGATCACGATGAGTACGACTCCATCAACCCCGTTCTCTTGAACGCTTCCGCTCGCGATCTACAAGGGTATGTAGATGCACTCCCCTTTCCTTCGTTGCTAGATGACTCCATAGATTGATCTTGGTGATGCGTAGAAAATTTTAACATTTTGCTACGTCCCCAACAGTGGCATCATGAGCTAGGTCTATGCGTAGATTCTATGCACGAGTAGAACACAAAGCAGTTGTGGGCGATGATTTGTTAAATTTGCTTGTCGTTACTAGTCTTATCTTGATTCGACGGCATTGTGGGATGAAGCGGCCCGGACCGACCTTACACATACTCTTACGCGAGATAGGTTCCACCGACTGACATGCACTTGATGCATAAGGTGGCTAGCGGGTGTCTGTCTCTCCTACTTTAGTCAGACCGGATTCGATGAAAAGGGTCCTTATGAAGGGTAAATACAATTGGCATATCACCGTTGTGGTTTTGCGTAGGTAAGAAACGTTCTTGCTAGAAACCCATAGCAGCCACGTAAAACATGCAACAACAATTAGAGGACATCTAACTTGTTTTTGCAGGGTATGCTATGTGATGTGATATGGCCAAAAGGATGTGATGAATGATATATGTGATGTATGAGATTGATCATGTTCTTGTAATAGGAATCACGACTTGCATGTCGATGAGTATGACAACCGGCAGGAGCCATAGGAGTTGTCTTAATTTATTTATGACCTGCGTGTCAATGAAAACGCCATGTAATTACTTTACTTTATTGCTAACCGTTAGCCATAGTAGTAGAAGTAATAGTTGGCGAGGCAACTTCATGAAGACACGATGATGGAGATCATGATGATGGAGATCATGGTGTCATGCCGGTGACGAAGATGATCATGCCGCGCCTCGAAGATGGAGATCAAAAGGCGCAAGATGATATTAGCCATATCATGTCACTTTATGATTTGCATGTGATGTTTGTCATGTTTACGTATTATTTGCTTAGAACGACGGTAGCATAAATAAGATGATCCCTCGCAATAATTTCAAGAAAGTGTTCCCCCTAACTGTGCACCGTTGCTAAGGTCCGTTGTTCCGAAGCACCACGTGATGATTGGGTGTGATAGGTTCTAACGTTCGCATATAACGGGTGTAAGCCAGATTTACACACGCAATACACTTAGGTTAACTTGACGAGCCTAGCATGTACAGACATGGCCTCGGAACACGAAAGACCGAAAGGTCGAACATGAGTTGTATAGTGGATACGATCAACATGAAGATGCTCACCGATGATGACTAGTCCATCTCACGTGATGATCGGACACGGCCTAGTTGACTCGGATCATGTATCACTTAGATGACTAGAGGGATGTCTATCTAAGTGGGAGTTCATTGAATAATTAGATTAGATGAACTTAATTATCATGAACATAGTCAAAAGGTCTTTGCAAATTATGTCGTATCTCACGCTTTGGTTCTATTGTTTTAGATATGTTCCTAGAGAAAATTTAGTTGAGAGTTGACATTAGCAATTATGCGGACTGGGTCCATGAACTAAGGATTGTCCTCATTGCTGCACAGAAGGGCTATGTCCTTAATGCACCGCTTAGTGTGTTGAACCTCGAGCATCGTCTGTAGATGTTGGGAAACATCTGACATACACGTTTTGATGACTACGTGATAGTTCAGTACATAATACTAACGGTTTAGAATTGTGGCACCAAAGACATTTTTGAAATGTCGCAGAACATATGAGATGTTCCAAAGACTGAAATTGGAATTTCAGACTAGTGCCCACGTCAAGAGGTATGAGACCTCTGACAAGTTTCTTAAGCCTGCAAACTAAGGGTGAAAAACTCAATCGTTGAGCATGTGCTCAGATTGTCTGAGTACTGCAATCGCTTGAATCAAGTGGGAGTTAATCTTCCAGATGAGATAGTGATGGTTCTCCATAGTCACTGCCACCAAGCTATTGGAGCTTCGTGATGAACTATAACATATCAGGGGTAGACATGATGATCCTTGAGCAACTCGCGATGTTTGACACCGCGAAAGTAGAAATCAAGTAGGAGCGTCAATTGTTGATGGTTAAACCACTAGTTTCAAGAAGGGCAAGGGAAAGAAGGGATACTTCATGAGACGGCAAATCAGTTGCTGCTCTAGTGAAGAAACCCAAGGTTGAACCAAACCCGAGACTAAGTGCTTCTATAATGAGGGGAACGGTCACTGAAGCAGAACTACCCTAGATACTTGGTAAATGAGAAGGCTGGCAAGGTCGACAGAAGTATTTTGAATATACATTATATTATTGTGTACTTTACTAGTACTCCTAGTAGCACTAGGGTAATAAATACCGGTTCGGTTGCTAAGCGTTAGTAACTCGAAATAAAAGGCTACGGAGACTAGCTGAAGGTGAGATGATGATATGTGTTGGAAGTGTTTCCAAGGTTGATGTGATCAAGCATCGCATGCTCCCTCTACCATCGAGATTGGTGTTAAACCTAAATAATTGTTATTTGGTGTTTGCGTTGAGCATAGACATGATTGGATTATGTTTATCGCAATACGGTTATTCATTTAAAGGGAATAATGGTTACTCTGTTTATTTGAATAATACCTTCAATGGTCTTGCACCTAAAATGAATGGTTTATTGAATCTCGATCGTAGTGATACACATGTTCATGCCAAAAGATATAAGATAGTAATGATAGTACCACGTACTTGTGGCACTGCCATTTGAGTCATGTTGGTATAAAACCCATGAAGAAGCTCCGTGTTGATGGATCTTTGGACTCACTCGTTTTTGAAAAGATTGAGACATGCGAACCATGTCTATTGGTAGATATGCATGAAGAAACTCCATGCAGATGGATCGTTTGGACTCACTTGATTTTGAATCACTTGAGACATGCAAATCATACCACATGGGCAAGATGACTGAAAGGCCTCGTTTTCAGTAAGATGGAACAAGAAAGCAACTTGTTGGAAGTAATACATTTTGATGTGTGCAGTCCAATAAGTGCTGAGGCACGCAGTGGATATCATTATGTTCTTACTTCACTGATGATTTGAGTAGATGCTGAGTATATTTACTTGATGAATCACAAGTCTGAATTATTGAAAGGTTTAAGTAATTTCAGAGTGAAGTTGAAGATCGTCGTGACAAGATGATAAAATGTCTATGATATGATCATAGAGATGAATATCTGAGTTACGAGTTTGGCACACAATTAAGACATTGTGGAAATTGTTTGACAACTAATACCTCCTCGACCACCATAGTGTGATGGTGTGTCTGAACATCATAACTGCACCCTATTGGATATGGTGCATACCATGATGTCTCTTATCGAATTACCACTATCGTTTATGGGTTAGGCATTAGAGAGAACCGCACTCACTTTAAATAGGGCACCACACAATTCCATTGAGACGACACCGTATGAACTATAGGTTTAGAGAAACCTAAGCTGTCGTTTCTTAAAAGTTTGGGGCTGTGATGCTTATGTGAAAAAGTTTCAGGCTGATAAGCTCAAACCCAAAGCGGATAAATGCATCTTCATAGAATACCCAAAAATAGTTGGGTATACCTCCTATTTCAGATCCAGAAGCAAAAGTGATTGTTTCTAGAAACGGGTCCTTTCTCGAGGAAAAGTTTCTCTCGAAAGAATTGAGTGGGAGGATGGTGGAGACTTGATGAGGTTATTGAACCGTCACTTCAACTAGTGTGTAGCAGGGCACAGGAAGTTGTTCCTGTGGCACCTACACCAATTGAAGTGGAAGCTTATGATAGTGATCATGAAACTTCAGATCAAGTCACTACCAAACCTCATAGGTCAACAAGGATGTGTACTACTTCAGAGTGGTACGTAATCCTGTCTTGGAAATCATGTTGCTAGACAACAATGAACCTACGAGCTATGGAGAAGTGATGGTGGGCCCGGATTCTGACGAATTGCTCGAGGCCATAAAATCCGAGAGATGATCCATGTATAAAACAAAGTATAGACTTTGAAAGAACTACTTGATGGTCGTAAGGCTGTTGGGTGCAGATGGATTTTAAAAGGAAGACAGACAATGATGGTAAGTGTCACCATTAAGAAAGCTCGACTTGTTGTTAAGATGTTTCTCGACAAGTTCAAGGAGTTGACTACGATGCGACTTTCTCACTCGTAGCGATGCTAAGAGTCTGTTGGAATTATGTTAGTAGTTACTGCATTATTTACGAAATCTTGCAGATAGGATGTCAAAACATTGTTTCCTCGACGTTTTTCTTGAGGAAAGGTTGTATGTGATTGAGGGAGTCCTGGATTAGGGGGTCTCCGGACAGCCGGACTATCTCCATTGGCCGGACTGATAGACTATGAAGATACAAGATTGAAGACTTCGTCTCGTGTCCGGATGGGACTCTACTTGGCGTGGAAGGCAAGCTAGGCAATATGTATATGGATATCTCCTCCTTTCTAACCGACCTTGTGTAACCCTAACCCTCTCCGGTGTCTATATAAACCGGAGGGTTTTAGTCCGTAGGACAACAATCACAACATACAATCATACCGTAGGCTAGCTTCTAGGGTTTAGCCTCTCTGATCTCGTGGTAGATCTACTCTTGTAACACCCATATCTTCAATATTAATCAAGCAGGACGTAGGCTTTTACCTCCATCAAGAGGGCCCGAACCTGGGTAAAACTTCGTGTCCCTCGCCTCCTGTTACCATCCGGCCTAGACGCACAGTTCGGGACCCCCTACCCGAGATCCGTCGGTTTTGACACCGACATTGGTGCTTTCATTGAGAGTTCCGCTGTGTCGTCGCCACAAGGAAGGATTTCTCGCCCCGTCTTTAAAGACGACACTATCGCTGAGGGAGCCCTGGCTATCGGCCAAACTCTCCGGCTTGGTGGTTTTCTTATGACCGCCTGTTCGGTCGCTGCGCCGACGATGACTTCTCGGGTCATCGAAAGCAATCTTCACATCAACTCGGAACTCGCCGAACAGTTAGATCCAATGGAGCTCTCTTCCCTGAACGAGCTCTTGGATCGTATCGCCGCCCTGGGAGTCGTTACAGACTACGATCAGATTGGGCCTAAACCCGATCTAAGAGAAATTAACTCTCCCCAGGTCACCCATCACGTTGCAGTGGTGGAAGAGCAATGCCGCAAAACTTCATCTATCTTAAGGACTAGCTACGTCCGGATTCCCGATCCTTCCAAGCCGGATACCCGTGGAGGGAAGGACGTCACTCAAAGCCTGAACCCAGAATCAGGCAGTGGGCCAGATTTACCAGAAAACATCCAAGAATCCAAACTTTCAAGTTCGGAAACTCCTTGGCCGTTGAGCCTCAGATTGGGTGAGGATTCGGATTCAATTCCACCCACCCACCCAAACATATGCGATCTATCCCAAATTAGGCAAGAGCCCGAAGAAACAGTACACCATTACTGGGCCAGATTCCTCCTGGTCAAGAACAGGATAAAGGACTGCCGCGAGGAAGACACAATTTCATTCTTCTGCAATGACTGCACGGACAAGGGAATTCTCAACGCCATAAGTCGTCGCGAAATTACATGCTTTGCCGACTTGGTGTCCATAGTGCGAAAGTACTGCGCGATGGAAAGCGCCTGGAAAACCGAAATAAAATTTTGGGATAATCCGGCCCTGAATACAAACCCAGTCTGAAATAAAAGGGTGCATTATCACAATACACCTGGGTTAACTACCAAAAAGCAAAAGCCCTCTACGGGGCAAGGAACCGTACTAGAGGGATGGCTCAACGGACCCTGCAAAATTCATAGTACAACGGATGCGATACCAACGCACAGCCTTAGAGCATGCTGGATACTCCGGCAGGTGGCCAAAAGTGGTGAGGACCTACTCCTCCCAAATACCACAGAGCACCATCCCGTGGACAACAATACGGTGTTAATGGTCTTTGAGACCTTCGCGTCAAATAATAGACACAAGCAAACACTCCGCAGCATGGCCGAAATCTGCCACATAGCAGAAATAAATCCTTAGAGTGACACGGCTATTACCTTCAATGCCAGTGACGAACCTAAATTCCAAACAGCCCAAGCACCAGCCGCACTGGTCCTCAGTCCAATCATGGACGACTTTCGACTCACCAAGGTACTCATGGACGGCGGCAGCGGATTAAACCTCATCTATGAGGAAACTCTTCAAAAGATGGAAATAGACTGGAGCCGCATTAAGCAAAGTAGCACAACCTTTAGAGGAATCATCCCCAGTCGAGAAGCACGCTGCGCCGGAAAAATCACACTAGACGTGGTATTTGGCACGCCGGATAATTACAGGTCCGAAGAAATTACATTCCAAGTGGCCCCGTTCAGCAGCGGATACCACACTCTATTAGGGCGGGAGGCGTTCACAATCTTCCAAGTTGTACCCCATTACGGGTACATGAAGCTCAAAATGCCCGGGCCCAATGGAATCATCACTCTTGTTAGTGATCCGGACATAGCACTCCGCGCCGACAATAAGACAGCTGCACTGGCCCTTGAGGCACTATCCGAGGCCCTAGCGGTCGAAGAACTAACTGCGCTACGCTCCACGGTAAACAGGGACGACGTGATACTTGATAAAAGATCCAAGTCCACCTCCTTTAAGCCGGCGGACGAAATATTCAAATTCCAAGTCCATCCAATGGACCCTACAAAAATAGCTTCCATCGGGGCACAATTAAACCCTGATGTTGACGCCGCACTGCGAGAGTTCCTACGCGAGAACTAGGATATTTTTGCATGGCACCGTTCAGACATGCCAGGAATCCCATGCAGGCTGGCTGAACACAGCCTAAATATCATAAAAGGGTTCAAGCCAGTCAAGCAGGCTCTTCGACGTTTCTTTGAGCCTAAAAGACAAGCCATGGGAGAGGAGCTAGCCAAGTTATTGGAGGCCGGATTCATCAGAGACATAAAACATCCGGACTGGCTAGCAAACTTGGTGATGGTACCAAAGAAGGACAAATCCTAGCGCTTGTGCGTCGATTTTAAAGACCTTAACAAGGCCTGCCCAAAGGATCCCTTCCCCCTCCCCGCATCGATCAAATAATCGGTGCTACCGCAGGACACGATTCATTGTGTTTCCTCGACGCATACTCCGGCTACCATCAAATCAAAATGGCAGAGCCAGACCAAGCCGCAACGGCATTCATCACACCATACGGCCCATTCTGCTTCAACACAATGCCCAAGCCGCCGGTGCAACATATCATCGCATGATTCAGACATGCCTGGCAAACCAGATCGGCAAAACAGTGGAGGCATATGTGGATGACGTGGTCATTAAAACCAAGCATGTCGAAACTCTAGTAGACGACTTGAGGCTCACATTCGACTACCTCTGAACATACGACATCAAGCTCAATCCAGAAAATGCATCTTCGGCGTACCAACAGGAAAGCTCCTGGGATTCATTGTCTCCAGTAGAGGTATTGAAGCTAACCCGGCCAAAATCCGAGCGTTGTCATAGTTGGCTACCCCAACAGACCTCAAACAAATACAAAAAACTAATTGGATGCGTGGCGGCTCTAAGCCGCTTTATCTCCCGCTTGGGAGAAAAGGCATTACCCCTTTATTGCCTCCTCCGGCGCACCGAACACTTCGAGTGGACGGACGCCGCCACGGCCGGACTCAACAAAATAAAAGCCATGTTGGCAACAAACCCAGTCCTGGCCGCGCCAAACATTGGTGAACCAATGCTATTATACATTGCGGCAACTCATCAAGTGGTAAGCGCAGTGCTTGTCGTCGAGCGAGAAGTGGACGGACATAAATTTCAAATTCAAAAGCCGGTTTACTATGTGTCCACTGTCCTCACTCCATGCAAATCACGGTACCCGCATTATCGAAAGATAGCACATGCGATATTTATGGCATCCAGGAAGTTGCGACACTACTTTCAAGAGTGTTCGATAACGGTAGCCTAGGAAGTACCACTTAACGATATTATAAACAACCGCAACGCGACGGGTCGGATTGCCAAATGGGCCATTGAGCTCCTCCCTTTCGACATAACTTACAAGCCACGGCGAGCTATTAAATCGCAAGTTTTGGCTGACTTCGTCGCTGAATGGACGGAAGCCGAACTCCCTAAAGAGTACGGCACATATTCAAACTGGATCATGCACTTCGACGGCTCCAAAATGTTGGCTGGTCTAGGGGCTGGCGTCGTTTTGACGTCCCCAACAGGAGACACCGTTCAATACGTACTACAGATAATGTATACGGACTCCAACAATGCAGCCGAATACGAGGCCCTTCTACATGGTCTCCGGATGGCAGTATCCATGGGCATTCAACGCCTAGAGGTGCGCGGGGATTCAAACCTTGCAATATCCCAAATAAATGGATACTTTGATGCCAAGGATCCAAAAATGGCCGCTTATCGCAATGCCGTCCTAAAAATGTCAGCCTGGTTCGAGGGGCTCGAATTTCACCATGTGGCTCGGGAAAACAATCAGGCGGCGGATATCCTCGCCCGCATTGGCGCAAAACGTGACGCGGTCCCTCCCAACATTTTTCTGGAAAGGCTTTTCAAGCCATCCGTAGCATGGGAAGGGGACACCAGTAACAACAGTCCGGACCCGGCCAAAATACCTGATACCGAACTCTCTGACACAATCGGAGGCTCCGCCACCGAAATAACACAACCGACCCACGGAATAATGGCTATTATTGCCCCGTGGACAGAACCATTCCTGGCCTACTTAACTAGACAGGAACTCCCGGAGGACCAAAATGAAGCACGCTGCATAGTGCAGCGATCAAAGGCCTACAGGGTCCACGAGGGAGAATTGTAAAGAAAAGCGCTACCGGAGTCCTTCAACGGTGCATCTCCGAAGAGGAAGGGCAGAACCTTTTGGCAGAAATTCATGCTCGACTCGGCGGTCATCACGCCGCAGCCCGGGCTCTTGTGAGCAAGGCCTTCCGTACAGGATTCTATTGGCCAACGGCCCGGGCAGACGCACAGGACTTAGTCCAGCGTTGCGCCGGTTGCTAGCTCTTTGGAAATCAAAGCCATATGCCACCCATCGCCCTCCGAACAATCCCCATCACATGGCCCTATGCGGTCTGGGGGCTTGACATGGTTGGACCCCTTAAAGGTGGAACCCACAAGAAAAAATACTTATTGATCATGGTGGATAAATTCACCAAATGGATAGAGGCCAAACCGGTTAAAACAGCCGAATCCGGACCAGTGATAGATTTCATATCCGGGGTTGTAGATTGCTACGGCGTCCCCCATAGCATCATCACTGATAACGACACGAACTTCGCGGCCGACGAGGTAAAACTCTGGTGCAGCAAAATGTGCATCAAGCTCGATTATGCTTCAGTCTACCACCCACAAACCAACGGTCAAGTCGAACGAGCAAATGGTCTTATAATGAGCGGCATTAAACCCAGAATAGTGCGCTCCTTAACAGAGTCTGACACACACTGGGTAGAGGAGCTGGACTCCGTACTCTGGGGGCCGCGGACCACGCCGAATCGTAGTACCGGATACACACCATTTTTTATGGTGTACGGCGCAGAGGCAGTCCTGCCCTGTGACATAATTCATGACTCACCTCGAGTGTGCATGTACGAAGAAAGAGAAGTCGAGCTCGATCGGCAGGACAGTATGGACACCTTGGAGGAAGAGCGTGACGTAGCCAAAGCCCGTTCCGCATTTTACCAACAACATGCTCGCAGATACCAAAGCAGAGAAGTACGAGCCAAAACTTATAACATTGGCGAACTAGTTCTCCGGCTGCTGGATAAGAAAAACAACAAGCTAGAGCCCAAATGGGAAGGTCCCTTCATCATCGACCAAGTTCTGACCGGCGGAGCGTACCGACTGCGGGATGCATCGACTAGTCGACTCGAGCCGAACCCATGGAACGCAGCCAGGCTCCGAAGATTCTATGCCTAGCACATGACTTTATGTTAGTCCCCTCCCTTTGTCCATTTTCCGCATATGCGTTGTTTGTCTTGTTTCCCTTTCTTTCTTTTATTCCTCTAGACCTTCACGGGTCACCTTGTGCCTCACTTGTACATTAAGAGGTGCTAGCCGCACTATCTACACCTGGGGCTTCTTTCAGAGAAACTTAAATAATTTACCTGGGCATCACGCCCAACACATGCGTTATACTTCTGCATGTACCTTTTTTCACCATTATATGCATCGATATGACTTAAGTTTTGGCCAAGCTGGGTTGCCTGGCTCTTGTATTTATGCCCTACGTTCCCGTTAATTCGGCTAGGGCATAAGGGGAGCACCTCTGTGATTGTTACCACCGGGTTAGCCGGACGTGTACCTCAGACTGGGTGAAGCCGAAAGCTAGCGTTCTTAAGAGAATATTCGGTCGGTGAACAAAAGATGACTTTTATTTATTAACCATATCTGCCCCCAGACGTTTTTGCTGCGCTTCTTGTTGCAGTACGGACATGCACTTTAGGGCATGCCTACCTAGGGAAAGGAACCCTTAACGGAACTATTCTCTCTGGAAGATGTTTCTTACTACCCATGTAATATAACATAACTAGTTGGGCACTTGTCTAATAAAGCACTAATGACCCCTACGCCTGCCTAGTCTCCACGCATGCCCCGGTTCTTATATAACCGAGTGGGTATTCGGATACACTCCGGACTATTGGGTCCCGAGGTTGAAGCGAAAAGGTCCGCCACGACAAACGATCTACAATCCGGCTAGAAGGCATCATATATGTCACTTTACAATTACATAGTCAATTTGACTGGTTGAATTCCTCTTCAATGCCATCCAATAGGCTGTCTAGTCTACAGTCCTGTTGGGAATACTTTGCAGCCAATTCTACTTGGCCATACACTAAATTTACAGGGATCTCCTTGCCATCAGGCCCCACAGGTCCGACTTCGGCCATGTGGTTCAGGTCAGCCTTCGTGTACCGTGTCTTCACCATCGCCCAAGCTTCCCTGGCGCCCTGACGGCAGGCCGATATCTTCCATAATCGGAAGCGCCGTCGTGCTCCCTTCAGCTTTTCTGCAAGCTCTCCAAGGCCTTCGGGTAGGGAGACGGACGACCACAAGGCCTGGGCAATGCCTCGCATCACCTGCCGAACTCGTTCGTGCAACTGTGCGAGCTCGAGAAGAAGATCACCCATCGAACTGGGCATCTCCTCGGCAGGACGACCTGTTAACATACCTACAAACATAACTCTGTCAGTCAGCTTCCCCGCCGAACTCTTTTTAAGTTCGTTCAAGCACTTACTAAATATGCCACGCCGAAGCCGTCGATTCTCTTTAACAGAGTCCAACAGTTGGGCACGAACATCTTTCAGTTCCACGCCCAGCTTGGTGTTGGCATCTTGGAGATCATTCTTCTCCTGCCTCACCCTTGTAAGCACGTTCTCACCAGCCTTCAGCTGGCGTTTGAGCTGTTGCTTATCCAGATTCACCCTAGCGTCATCTGCAATTTTTTCGTCAGATTTGCATATAAAGTCGCACTCTAATATGATACTTATCATTTAACGGATATGTTACCAGCGGGGGTCTCTTTGGGCTCCCCTGCAGCGGACAGTGCGGCGTGAAGTTGGGCTTTGCACTTTTCCAGCTCCTGGGACAGTTGAGTATTCTTTTCTGTAAGAACCTATATAACAAATGATCCTTAAATCAGTTATACTAACTGTTTCAAGTCTCAGGGGCTACTGATATATATAATCATCAAATTTTCTCACCCGTATGTCTTTTACATACTGCTCCGTGGCTCTGGCTAGACCATTTTGAGCGACACGGAGGTGCGCATCTCCCGAGTTGAAGGCATCTAAAGCCTCTTGGGAGAAACAAGCGTCACGAAGAACAGTCCGGCGACGTCTATGGTTCATGGCATTTTCCACCTCGGAAGGGGTGGCGAACAGTCCATCCATATCCTCTGTCGGAGGAGCACCCGGTGCATGCCTTGTACTCGTTCCCACCCCTGAGTCCGGCCTTGGAGCCTGGCTTATGGAGGCGCGGTTGGTAGCCTCTCCGGGTATAGTCCGGCGAGCGCTCTTTCTCCTGAAAAGAAGGCATGGGCGTTAATATGCCCCTGTAAGTAATATCTTGCAATAAAGACGGCGCGCTATACCGCTGCGTCGGTGCCTCCATCCGGACTGTGGATCTTTTCAGCGTGCCTGGCCTAGCGGCCCCTTGTTGGCCAGTTGCCATAGGCTCGGCCTTCTGCCCTGAGGACCTCCCCTGCAAGACACGGCTGTTATACGGCAATGAAAAAAAGAGCACAAGGACGGACCCCTTTTTAAGTGCTGGAATTTCGGTCTCAGTCACCTGTGAGGTTGGAACTAGCCCAGGGTAATCAGCCGTAATGGCCACCAAGGTATTATCATTACTCCCTTGGTAAAAAAACCCCGTTGATTAGCTCCACGGATATGTCTGGATCCTCTTGGGAGGCCGGGTCAAGGGACCGTTCGGGGTCTTCGGGCTGTGGAGGAGGGCTATTTATCTCCTTTACTGCCTGGCGCAGCTCCTGCGATGAAATCGCTAGAATGAATACTTAAACTACAGGAATACTAAACAGATGGGCGAGAAAAAATCTCCGCTTACCCAGCTCGGAGGATTGTACATGGAGAATCCGCCCTGCGGGTTGATACGGAGGAACTCCTCCTCTTCTCCCTTGTACAAAGTAGACAAGATCTTTATTAGATCAGCAGCCGATCCCGGCCCTTTACGGCCATGGCGGGTGGCGTCATCCTCCCCGTTGAAGTTCCACATGGGGTGGCCTCTATACTGGAGCACATGCACCCCCCGCATAATGCATATAGCCATGACCTCAATCATGGTCAATCCGAATCGAGCTAAAGAGCTTATCTGGCTCATCAGATAAAGAATGTCCCAGTCGTCTTCCTCCAGGGGGCTCCGTGGACGCCAGCTCTGGCGCTTCTTCTAAGGGGCGTTATCCAACTCTGGAAGGCCGATCCGAATAGGGTCCGGAAGGGGGACATCTTCTATATAAAACCATTCTGAAGGCCAGTCTTCGGGCGTCCTCTTTGGGGTCCCGGATAGGTATTCGGTCCTGGCGATACGCCACACTTCGGCTCCGCCCACTTGATATATTGATCCCTTCTTAGAATGGGGCACCAGACAGAACAGCTTCTTCCACGGAGCGAAATGAGCCTCACAGCCCAAAAATAACTCGCAAAGGGCTATGAATCCCGCGATATGCAGCAGAGATGCAGGCGTGAGGTTGTGCAGCTGGAGGCCATAGAACTCCAGAAGCCCTCGGAGAAACAGATGGATTGGGAATCCGAGCCCTCTTACCAGATAAGGGACAAGGCACACCCGCTCTCCCTTGGAGGGATTGGGACGGCTCTCCGCTTGCTCTCCGCCATTATAGGTGGCAAGCCCGGCTCGAACTGGGACCAGGTATGCTGGGGGAAGAAATCCCTTGGACTGAAGCATCACCAATTTACTATGCGAGATGGAACATCTCTCCCAATCTCCAGGCTTGGAGCTAGGGGTGCGAGAGGAGGAGCTGCGTCGACCGGCCATGGTGGAATGGATCTCTGTCGGGTACGCTCTGATGAAGACTTGGCAAGGGAGGATGATGTGATTTGGATCTGAATCCTCGTCTTTTTAAATAGGCGGCTCATTTGCATAGCTAGGGGGTAAATGTGAAAACACCCTGGCTCTTCACATTCGCTCGACACATGGAAAGTGGCCATATTGGGCGTGGAAGCCAAGAAATACAAACCATCACAAGGAACCGAACATTATTTCGACAGGTACACAGGATTTGGAGAAGGAACCCGCCTTGCAATGCCGAAGACAACTGCGCGCTGGACTCATCGTCATTGAAGCCTGGTTCGGGGGCTACTGAGGGAGTCCTGGATTAGGGGGTCTCTGGACAGCCGGACTATCTCCATTGGCCGGACTGATAGACTATGAAGATACAAGACTGAAGACTTCGTCTCGTGTCCGGATGGGACTCTACTTGGCGTGGAAGGCAAGCTAGGCAATACGTATATGGATATCTCCTCCTTTGTAACTGACCTTGTGTAACCCTAACTGTTAGTGTCAAAACTGGCGGATCTCGGGTAGGGGGTCCCGAACTGTGTGTCTAGGCGGATGGTAACAGGAGACGAGGGACACAATGTTTTACCCAGGTTCGGGCCCTCTTGATGGAGGTAAAACCCTACGTCCTGCTTGATTAATATTGATGATATGGGTATTACAAGAGTAGATCTACCACGAGATCAAGGAGGCTAAACCCTAGAAGCTAGCCTACGATATGATTGTTGTATGATGAAGTTGTCCTACGGACTAAAACCCTCTGGTTTATATAGACATCAGAGAGGGTTAGGGTTACACAAAGTCGGTTACAATGGTAGGAGATCTTGAATATCCGCATCGCCAAGCTTGCCTTCCACGCCAAGGAAAGTCCCATCCGGACACGGGACGAAGTCTTCAATCTTGTATCTTCATAGTCCTGGAGTTCGACTGAAGGTATAGTCCGGATACCCAAACACCCCCTAATCCAGGACTCCCTCAGTAGCCCCTGAACCAGGCTTCAATGACAACGAGTCCGGCACATAGATTGTCTTCGGCATTGCAAGGCGGGTTCCTCCTCCATATTCTTCATAAAAGTTTGTAAACACCAAGAGTAGTGTCCGGCTCTGCAAAATAAGTTTCCACGTATTGCCACAGAGAGAATAATATTAACACAAATCTAATCTGCTGACGTATTCCGCAGCGCGACATCACACTGCGGCCAAGCCTTTATTCGAATCGTTTTCACTTTTCCACCTCAGCGTGTTTTGCGAGGCGGTTTCCTTGGCACGTCTTGCTAAAGTAGAGATCGTGTCCCCTTCATTTACGGGATTCTCATTAATACGGACATGGGTAACCCAATCATGCCCGTTAGCATGTCTTCTCGATTAAAGGCGAGTCCCAAACGGTTACGGGGAGGGCCCCTGGTATTCAACCTCTTATAAAGAGACCAGGGCCTTACTCCTTTTCTCCAATCTCAAAACAAGTTCGCCCGTCGCCTCGAGTTCCAACACCCTAGGCTCCATATTCCAGGCGCTTCGGACCTTCGACAATGTCGGTTCCGATCTTCAAGGCCGATGGATGCCCTCCTCTGTCACGGAGGAGGACGTGCTAAAGTTGAGGGAGGCTAAGTTCTTGACCGCCAAAATTTCACATAGGTTGCCTGCTCAAAGGCAGGCTATCCCCAGTCCCCAGCCCGGTGAGAGCGTAGTGTTCATGTCTCACTTCCTTCGGGGGTTAGGCTTCCCGATGGATCCCTTCGTGAGGGGGCTAATGTTCTATTATGGGCTGGAATTTCATGACTTAGCTCCGGAGTCCATCCTCCACATTTCCTCATTCATCGTTGTGTGCGAAGCGTTCCTCCGTGTTACTCCTCACTTCGGATTATGGCTCAAGACTTTTGGAGTGGAGCCGAAGATGATCGAGGGACGGCACCAAGAGTGCGGAGGCGCTGTCATAAGTAAGAATGCTGATGCTCCATGGCCCGAGGGCTCCTTTCAAGAGGAGCTCGGCTTGTGGCAACGAGAGTGGTTCTATATCACCGCTCCCAGGAGCACCAAGTGGGTGGCGCCTCCTGCCTTTCGCTCGGGTCCCCCACCACAGCTAGCGTCATGGGTCAACAAAGGATTAGATCGGGGGTTATCCAAAGACGTGCCCTTCTTGCAGGGCCGCATTAGGGATCTCTTAGAAAGAGATCTCAACCTGGTCAAGGTGACGCAGGTCATGCTGATTCGCCGAACACTGCCCGGCAAACATCGCTCCCTTCGAATGTGGGAGTTTAATCCAGAGGGACCACGAGCTCTCCAGCATTTTATGGGCGCAACTCCCATGGAGATGTATAAAATGTTCTTCGGATCGCCAGCAATGTGTCCGGATTTGACCGAGGACGCAGGTTTAAGCTGCAATCGCTCGGATACTCAAGTAAGTAACCTTGTGCCCGGACTCGCTATCCGTAAAATTGTCATAAATTCGCCCCTAAAAGAGCTGTCCTTTTAAACATGAGTGGATAGCGAAGGCAAAGCTGATCAGGTGTTCGACTCCCCTTCCTAAGACCAGGCTGGATCCCGTGCTAGTCAGGATGTTGAGGATTGTGCCTTTGGAGGGAAGTGAGGGGGAGGACAAGGAAACTATGGCCTCCTCGAAGGAGGCTGCTCCGAAGGGAGGAACCGACAATTCCTCTCCTAAGGGGAAGAAGAGGGCCGCCTCTGACGACCCGGAGACCATGGCCTCAAAGCGGGGGGAAAAGTCCTCGTCAGAGGGTCCGACGCCGGGGAGATCCTCGGCCGAACTACGCCCTCAAAGGGTCAGCCCTCCAGCGAGCCGTAAGTAGAGAAAGATTTTCCTTTAGAGGGATGAGAGAAATCCTTGCTTTTTATCTGAGAAGATTTAACCAAAATTTTACTTTGTAGCTCGGACCTCAGCCCTTCTCAGCAGAGCTCGTCTTCGGGGGATCTTCTTCAGGAGATGATGGAGAGTGGAACGCCTCCCCCTGCCATACCGCCTGGCGAGGCGGGCGACCCTGAAGTGTCGTCGCGGAGGGTTTCTCCGAATCCGGCGGGGGTGGAAGGTAGCCATATGTCCCCCCAAGGTTCTCCGCGTCCGGCGTTCGATGGAGGTCATAGGACGAGGCCGGCACCGTCCGGTGCATGGTCGGAGGAGCTGATGATTCTGCTGGGGCGAGCTTCTATCTCAGAGGAGCACCGTGCATTGATGGGTACGGTGATTGGAAGGATTTCATCCGCAGAAAGCGGATTGCATGAGGCTGTCAGAAGTTTGCTGACGGGTTTTGAGGTACGTTTGATAATGTACTTCTTTGTCAGTTGCACATGGACAAGATGCGCCCTGTGTAGATAGTAGCCCCTGAGACTTCGTGTGTTGTCAAAATTGACGGCGCACAGAGGATCATAATCCTAGGTCTAAAATGTTGCCTTTGTATACAGGCGGGGAAGTGTCCAGAATCGAGTCGGACTGATGATTTTGCCGAATTAAAGCGGCAACTTGACATGGCAGATACCGACATCGCGCTCGTCAACGAGCGGCTTGATGAGGCTCAAGGTATGCAATTCCTCGGGCGGCATCTGGTAAGAGGAGCTTTATGCCAGTATCTTACAATGTGTGTGCTTGACGCAGATGGTGCGGCCGCCGTGGAGAGTCTTCGGGCGGAACTTGCCCGAGCTAAGGAACAAGCCAGGAAAAGTGATGCGGCTGCCGAGAAGGCCCTTGAAGAGCTGAGATCCGAACAGGCTGCTCACTGCCGAAGCAAGAAGGAGATGGATGAGATGGCCGTGAAGTTAAAAAGCGATGCTGACCGTTGCAAGCTTCTTGAGAAAGCAGACCGGGCGAGACAGACAGACTTAGAGAAGGCCGTTGCTGATGCCAAGGACGCTCGCTCTGTGATGCGAGCTACGAAGGAAGAGCTGCATCAGGCCGGACAGATTGTGGCTGGAAAGCCCTTTATGCTGCAGAGGAAGTTTTGCGATCCGAAGTTTGCTCCGTTGGACCAGATGTGCAGCATGGAGGACACCTATCTGGATTTGGCAGCGAGTGCTGCTGATGCGACCGAACACTTTCGAGATCAAGAAGATCGCGAAGTGGAAAGGCTTTTCTGGTCGCAATTTCATAATCCAGAGCATCCACTAGTGGTGGACGATCGTTTGGCTCAATGGGCTGAACTGAATAGATTGTCGGGACTCGCCATGAAGTACGTCATGGGTCATCTGTGGCCTGGGAGATCGGAGCCGAAGAGTTATTTCAGCTTGGTGCAGCAATTCCTTGGCGCGGCCACGTATCAATGCGATGAAGAGGTCAGCATGCATAGAGGGCGCGTGGATGGCTCTTGCCCGTGTCAAGACATACTGGGCAGAGATGGAGACCACCGTTGTTGCATCCTGAGATTCGGACAAAAGCCGAGTACCCTCCGAGCACTATTTTCAGGAAGTCCTTGAAGGTGCTCGTGTAATAGAGACGCAGTGCTCGAAGGATGCTATGTTCTGATAGCATATGTAATTATAAAGCAATATTTTGATGAATTGTAGTAGCCTTTTATACTTGTGCCTTCAAGTTTTTGGAACACCTCCTGTGCGGCCGTTTTAAGGTATATATACAAAATCTGAAAGATGGCAGTCGTTGGCTTCAGCCCCCACGCACATAGTGCGGGGGTGCTCGCAGAAGGCGCATTTTCACACTTAATCCAACGACTTGGTCCTACAAAGGAGGTGATAGCGCAGCAAGCTAGGCAACTGGACTATAATGCTTTAACACTTTCACTTAGCCATAGGAGCTTGACAATGGGACTATTTAGGTAGCCCCTTGGTGGCGACTGTGCTCGCCCGAATTCGGGGCGCGTATGTGCCTGGCCGGGAAACGGCCCTTCGTTAATGCGGAGGAATCCTATAGATTCCGGAGAGTCATCGAGTGGTTGACCAGTCTCACGCCATATCATGACAGTCGGTTTTCGGCTTTCTCTACTAAAGTGCTCGCTTGGCCGAACCAGGGCACAATCGCAGTAGTTCTCCTGGTGCCGCCTTAGCCGATAGAGCGGAACATAAGGCGGCCGAACATAGGAGCCGGGCAACCCAACATTTGACCAAAATCATGACTCGGAGCTGATGCATATAAGGCCAAACTCGCGACGCCGAACACTCCCTAAGGTATTCGGTCTTTATGAGAGCGGGTGAGGTAACGCCCTGAGGTATAAGCCCCTAGTGTCCAGGTACGCGCAAGAATTCTGACGTGGCCACATGCCAAGATGCCAGCCTCCTCCTAGGTCATAGAACCAGGGGATGTGTATCAACAAGAGACAGTAAAAAAGGTTTACGCAGGGTCTTAATCTGAAAAGAATCCTTGGAACGGGTCCCTACTGCACGTCTGCGCCTGTGTATCCATTGTGCCGTATCCTGGATGGGAACAGCACGACGTTCATCTGTAAAAAGAGAGCAACTAAGTTGAAAAAAGGGGCGTGCCGAACAAAGGTTATATGAAATAAACAAAGTGTAAAGTAAAATATGGAAAATTGAGCTTTATTCTCTCTTATTTTATACGTGTGAAGCCCCTAGTGCAGGGGTATATGGCCACTAAGCCCTTATCAACGATATTTCTGTGCCGGACTCGTCTACCCGTGTCCATGGTCTTAATGACCTTTTCGGATGTTCTGGCTGGTGAAACCATTGTATTGTGGGGCTGTTAAAGCGGCCGCACAATCCTCCGCTTGGGGGAGGCACCCTCACTGCTTCCCCTTTAAGGAGATGATGCCATGTGGACCGGGCATCTTAAGCGTGAGAGATGCATAATGCGGTATTGCGTTAAAGCGGGCGAAAGCTTCGCGTCCCAGTAATGCTTGATAGCGACTTGAGAATGGGACGATGTGGAAAGTCAGCTTTTCATGACGGAAGTTATCGGCAAAGCCAAAAATAACTTCGAGCCGGAGAAAACCCATGCAATGGGTGTCCGGACCTGGCATTACTCCTTGAAAGGAGGTTTTGCTATGGCGAGTTCTTTTTGGGTCGATCCCCATGTGGCGGATTGAGTCCTGATATATCAGGTTGAGTCCGCTGCCACCGTCCATAAGGACATTTGAAAACTGGAGTCCGTCAATTATTGGATCGAGTACCAGGGCAGTCCAGCCTGGGTTCCTGATACTTCTAGAATAATCCAGATGATCGAAGATGATTGGTTTTGACAACCAGCGGCGGGATTCCTTTGGGATAGGCCGTGGGGCGTGTACCTTTATGGGCGCCACCCGTTTTGTTATGTGGAGTAAGTTTCCTGTTTTTACTTCTTGTGGGAAATTCTTTTGTTTCCTGGTACTCTGCTTTTGGGGTTCGTCCTCGTGTTCGCTTAGTGTGTCGAGCCCCTTGTGTTCGGCGTTGAGTCTGCCGGATTGTTTGAAAACCCAACAATCTCTGTGGGTATGTTAGCAGGCTTTCCGGGAGTACTGTGTATTTGACAAATCCTATCCAAGATTTTGTTTAGGTTGGATGGGTCGTCCCTGTTATCTTGGAGGTGCGGCTTTTTCTGATTCTGTCGTGAGCTTTTGAATCCGGCGTTGACTGCCATGCTCTTCGGACTTTTTTCCTTAGTCCGGCGACGGTCCTTATTGCGTCGCGGTTTTCCGTTTCCATCCCTAGTTTCGGATGTACTTGGGTCGCTGGTGCTGCATCTTGCCAACCAGCTATCCTCTCCTGCGCAAAAGCGGGTCATGAGGCTTGTTAGTGCGGCCATTGTTCTTGGCTTTTCTTGGCCGAGGTGTCTGGCGAGCCATTCGTCTCAGACATTATGCCTGAAAGCCGCTAAGGCTTCAGTGTCCAGACAGTCGACTATCTGATTCTTTTTAGTAAGGAATCTATTCCAGAATTGCCGAGCTGACTCTCCAGGCTGTTGAGTTATGTGACTAAGATCGTCTCCATCCGGAGGGCGGACATAGGTCCCTTGAAAATTTGCTCGGAAAGCGTCCTCGAGCTCTTCCCAACTTCCGATTGTGTTTTCAGGAAGGCTTTTAAGCCAATGCCGGGCTGGCCCTTTAAGCTTGAGGGGTAAGTATTTTATGGCGTGGAGGTCATCTCCTCTAGCCATATGTATGTGGAGGATATAATCCTCGATCCAGACTGCAGGGTCTGTTGTTCCATCATATGCCTCGATGTTTACGGGTTTGAATCCCGCTGGAAATTCATAATCCAGGACCTCATCGGTGAAACATAGGGGGTGTGCGGCACCCCTGTATTTGGGTGTGCCGGATTCTGATAATGGCTTTATTGCATTGCTTACGAGAGCTTGCTTTCTTGGCCCATAAATGGACCTGGCTGGGCCGCGATGCGAATCCTTAAGTGGGTCGCATGCCGGCTTGAGTGCGGCGCTGCTTGCCGCTTTATGCTGGCCATGGGGTCGTTTATCCGGCCGTGTGGCTTTCTTACTTTTTGAATGCGAGGGCTCTAAGGCCTCCTCGTCGAATTCAGGCAGTAGCTTTCTCCTCGGATAGATTTTAGTGCGGCGACTGTCGCCGTATTTGTCTGCGGTATTGATTACTTTACTCCATCTGATCCTGAGTGCATCTTCCGTAGTTTTTAGATTCCGCTTCTACTTTTTCAGGCTGCGTGCGGTTGCAACGAGCCGTTTGTGGAGGTTCTTCTGCTTCGTGGGCTTGTCCGGTGTAGGGTCGTCCGGAATGCCATTTTCGCCGGGGGAGGGATGTTCGGTTTCTCTATCAGGGTTGTCCTGTTCGGACGGTTGCTCTAAGGCATGCTCATCGTCTACCGGCTCATCCTGCTCTATGGCTGGGTCTTTATCGAGGCGGGGCTTGTGTCGGTGTTTGCGCCGTCGCTTTGATTGTTTTTCGAGAGATCGATCCCTCTTTCCATCCCCGGTTTCCTCGTTGTTGCTTCCTTTAGGGGTTTCCACCATGTACACATCATGAGATGAGGTGGCTATCCAATGCCCTATAGGCGTTGGTTCTTGGTTGTCTCCTGCATCGTCGTCCATACCATCGATGTCTTGGGAGTCGAAGTCGAGCATGTCGGTTAAGTCATCGACAGTGGCTACGAAGTGGGTGGTGGGTGGGTGGGTTTTGAATTTCTTCGTCATCCGAATCCCATCCTTGCTGACCGTAGTCCGGCCAGGGCTCTCTTGATAAAGAGAGAGACTTTAGTGAATTCAGGATGTCGCCGAAGGGCGAGTGCTGAAAGATGTCCGCGGCGGTGAACTCCATTATCGGCGCCCAATCGGATTCGATAGGCAGGGGCGCGGGGGGCTCGGAGTTCGAAAAGGAATCCGGCTCCTCGGGTTCACGGGCCATGCGGAGTGCGGGGCTGGAGTTCGGCTCGATCACCTCTGAGATCGCAGCCCCTGAGGCAGCGTCCAACCGCTGATCCTCGATCGGCGTAGTAGACTCCGAATCAATGGTCGGAACCGATGCGTGTGCGGCCTCCAAGGCGCTGTTTGGCGGCAGAGCCATATCATGCCCATCGAGACAGTGCGTCGCACTTAGTTGTGGCTCGAATCCGTCGAAGATCAAGTCCCCGCGGATGTCAGCCGAGTAGTTTAGGCTTCCAAACCTGACCTGATGGCCAGGGGCGTAGCTTTCGATCTGCTCAAGGTGGCCAAGCGAATTGGCCCGCGGTGCGAAGCCACCGAAGGTGAAGATCTGTCCGGGAAGAAAAGTCTCACCCTGGACTGCATCATTGTTGATGATCGAAGGAGCCATCAGGCCTAAAAGCGATGACACAGAGGAACTCTCAATGAAAGCACCAATGTCGGTGTCAAAACCGACGGATCTCGGGTAGGGGGTCCCGAACTATGCGTCTAGGCGGATGGTAACAGGAGACAAGGGACACAATGTTTTACCAAGGTTCGGGCCCTCTTGATGGAGGTAAAACCCTACGTCCTGCTTGATTAATATTGATGATATGGGTATTACAAGAGTAGATCTACCACGAGATCAAGGAGGCTAAACCCTAGAAGCTAGCCTACAATATGATTGTTGTATGATGAAGTTGTCCTACGGACTAAAACCCTCCGGTTTATATAGACACCGGAGAGGGTTAGGGTTACACAAAGTCGGTTACAATGGTAGGAGATCTTGAATATCCGCATCGCCAAGCTTGCCTTCCACGCCAAGGAAAGTCCCATCCGGACACGGGACGAAGTCTTCAATCTTGTATCTTCATAGTCCTGGAGTTCGGCTGAAGGTATAGTCCGGATACCCGAACACCCCCTAATCTAGGACTCCCTCACTAACCCTCTCCGGTGTCTATATAAACCGGAGGGTTTTAGTCCGTAGGACAACAATCACAACATACAATCATACTGTAGGCTAGCTTCTGGGGTTTAGCCTCTCTGATCTCGTGGTAGATCTACTCTTGTAACACCCATATCTTCAATATTAATCAAGCAGGACGTAGGGTTTTACCTCCATCAAGAGGGCCCGAACCTGGGTAAAACTTCGTGTCCCTCGCCTCCTATTACCATCCGGCCTAGACGCACAGTTCGGGACCCCCTACCCGAGATCCGCCGGTTTTGACACCGACAGTGATACAACCAGAAGGTTTTGTCAATCCTGAAAGATTCTAACAAGTATGCAAAGCTCCAGCAATCCTTCTAAGGATTGGAGTAAGCATCTCAGAATTGGAATGTAGGCTTTGATGAGATGATCAAAGATTTTGGGTTTATACAAAGTTTATGAGAAACTTGTATTTCCAAAGAAGTGAGTGGGAGCACTATAGAATTTTTGATGAGTATATGTTGTTAACATATTGTTGATCAGAAATGATTTAGAATTTCTGGAAATCATGCAGGGTTATTTGAAAGGTATTTTTCAATGGAAAACCTGGATTAAGCTACTTGAACATTGAGCATCAAGATCTATAAGGATAGATCAAAAACGCTTAATGGTACTTTCAAATGAATACATACCGTGACAAGATTTTGAAGGAGTTCAAAATAGATCGGCAAAGAAGGAGTTCTTGGCTGTGTTATAAGGTATGGGTATTGAGTAAAACTCAAGACCTGACCACGGCAGAATAGAGAGAAAGGACGAAGGTCATCCCCTATGCTTTAGACATAGGCTCTACAGTATGCTATGTTGTGTACCGCACCTGAAGTGTGCCAAGCCATGAGTCAGTCAAGGGGTACAAGTGTGATCTAGGAATGGATCACAGGACAACGGTCAAGGTTGTCCTTAGTAACTAGTGGACTAAGGAATTTTCTCGATTATGGAGGTGGTAAAAGTGTTCGTCGTAAAGGGTTACGCCGATGCAATCTTTGACACTAATCTGGATGATTCTGAGTAGTAAACCGGATTCGTATAGTAGAACAGTTATTTGGAATAGCTCCAAATAGAGCGTGGTAGCTGCATCTACAAGATGACATAGAGATTTGTAAAGCACACACACAGATCTGAAAGGTTCAGACCCGTTGACTATAACATCTCTCACAAGCATAACATGATCAAACCCAGAACTCATTGAGTGTTAATCACATGGTAATGTGAACTAGATTATTGACTCTAGTAAACTCTTTGGGTGTTAGTCACATGGGGATGTGACCTTGAGTGTTAATCACATAACGATGTGAACTGAATTATTGACTCTAGTGCGAGTGGGAGACTGTTGGAAATATGCCCTAGAGGCAATAATAAATTAGTTATTATTATATTTCCTTGTTCATGATAATCGTTTATTATCCATGCTAGAATTGTATTGAAAGGAAACTCAGATACATGTGTGGATACATAGACAACACCATGTCCCTAGTAAGCCTCTAGTTGACTAGCTCGTTGATCAATAGATGGTTACGGTTTCCTGACCATGGACATTGGATGGCGTTGATAACGGGATCACATCATTAGGAGAATGATGTGATGGACAAGACCCAATCCTAAGCCTAGCACAAGATCGTGTAGTTCGTATGCTAAAGCTTTTCTAATGTCAAGTATCATTTCCTTAGACCATGAGATTGTGCAACTCCCGGATATCGTAGGAATTCTTTGGGTGTACCAAACGTCACAATGTAGATGGGTGGCTGTAAAGGTGCACTACGGGTATCTCCGAAAGTGTCTGTTGGGTTGGCACGAATCGAGACTGGGATTTGTCACTCCGTGTAAATGGAGAGGTATATCTGGGCTCACTCGGTAGGACATCATCATAATGTGCACAATGTGACCAAGGAGTTGATCACGGGATGATGTGTTACGGAACGAGTAAAGAGACTTGCCGTTAATGAGATTGAACGAGGTATCGGGATACCGACGATCGAATCTCGGGCAAGTATCGTACCGATAGACAAAGGGAATTGAATACGGGATTAATTGAATCCTCGACATCGTGGTTCATCCGATGAGATCATCGTGGAGCATGTGGGAGCTAACATGGGTATCCAGATCCCGTTGTTGGTTATTGACCGGAGAGTCGTCCCGGTCATGTCTGCATGTCTCCCAAACCCGTAGGGTCTACACACTTAAGGTTTGGTGACGCTAGGGTTGTACAGATATTAGTATGCGGTAACCCAAATGTTGTTCGGAGTCCTGGATGAGATCCAGGATATCATGAGGAGTTCCGTAATGGTCCGGAGGTGAAGATTTATATATAGGAAGTCCAGTTTCGGCCATCGGGAAAGTTTCGGGGGTAATCGGTATTGTAGCGGGACCAACGGAAGGGTCCCGGGGGTCCACCGGGTGGGGCCACCTATCCCGGAGGGCCCCATGGGCTGAAGTGGGAGGGGAACCAGCCCCTGGTGGGCTGGTGCGCCCCCCATGGGCCTCCCCCTACGCCTAGGGTTGGAAACCCTAGGGGTGGGGGGCGCCCCACCTGACTTGGGGGGCAAGTCCCCCACTTGGCCGTTGCCCCCCCCCTTGGAGATTGGATCTCCTAGGGCCGGCGCCCCCCTAGGGGTGCTATATATAGTGGGGGGAGGGAGGGCAGCCACACCCAAGCCTTGGCGCCTCCCTCTCCCTCGTAACACCTCTCGCTCTCTCGTTGGAGCTTGGGGAAGCCCTGCCGAGATCACTGCTGCTTCCACCACCACGTCGTCGTGCTGCTGGATCTCCATCAACCTCTCCTTCCCCTTGCTGGATCAAGAAGGAGGAGACGTCTTCCCAACCGTATGTGTGTTGAACGCGGAGGTGCCGTCCGTTCGGCACTTGGTCATCGGTGATTTGGATCACGACGAGTACGACTCCATCAACCCCGTTCTCTTGAACGCTTCCGCTCGCGATCTACAAGGGTATGTAGATGCACTCCCCTTTCCTTCGTTGCTAGATGACTCCATAGATTGATCTTGGTGATGCGTAGAAAATTTTAAAATTCTGCTACGTTCCCCAACAGTTGCCACCTTAAATAAACCATTAATTAACAATCTCACATCTGTCATGGATACACTCACCCAATCCACGTCTACTAGCATAGCATGGCAATATAAGCAAACGTAGAAGTAACTCCCAAGGGTTTGATAATATAACAGGTAATAGGTACTACCTCATCTACTTCTCAACCCACAATTTAATTAGATCCTATTCATGCAATTTTTGAGGATTGATCTAATGCAATAAAACTGGGTAGTAAGAGGTATGATCAAAGTGTTACTTGCCTTGCTAATGATCCGCGAAACCTAGAGATTCGAAGTAGCAAGCGGCGCACTCTGGGTACTCTAACGCAAACAAACAAACAAGCAAACAATAAGTACTCATCTAATGCACAGGTAAAACTCAAATAAGAAACCTAACCAGAAAGTTCAACTTAAGAACTCCGGTTTGCAAAAAGAATCAAATCAAACGAAACAACGAAAGTCAAACGGCTAAAGAAACAAGCTTCGTTTACTAATCTGGATCTAAGTCAAATTTTACAGAAGAAAAAACTTGTTTGAGTTGGTTAAACGGAAAGAGGGTTTCGAGACGAAACTCTAGGCGCTTGAACCGCCTGATTCTGATAAACGAGTGAAAAGTTAAACTAAAACGAAAATCGGATCAGAAATCGCGATCAGAAATAATCGTGGAAAATCCGAGAAAAAGAAAAAAATGACGAACTGGCTAACAAACTTTCGCTGTCTGCGGCTAAACGACGAAAATTGTTCGTTAAAACGAACGTACGGACGAACGTCCGCTAATTTAACTAAACCAGGGAAAAATAAACCGATCTAAAATAAGAAAACGACCGCGGTTTTAAAAAAACCGGGTGATTAACCGGTGAAGACCGGCGGCGGCAGCGGCTACCTCCGTCGACGGCGAACTCCGGCGGGGCGGCGGCGGTCGGCGGCGAGGCGGCAGC